>NC_135992.1:6175715-6261372 GCF_053455715.1 Rhinoraja longicauda
TGTAAATCTGTGGAATTCTCTGCCTCAGAAGGCACTGGAGGCCAATTCTCTGAATGCTTTCAAGAGAGAGTTAGATAGAGCTTTTAATGATAGCGGAGTCAGGGGGTATGGGGAGAGGGCAGGAACGGGGTATTGATTGAGAATGATCAGCCATGATCACATTGAATGGCGGTGCTGGCTCGAAGGGCTGAATGGCCTACTCCTGCACCCAATATCTATAGTCTATTGTCTATTGTCTATTGTCTATTGTCTATTGTCTATTGTCTATTGTCTATTGTCTATTGTCATGCCAAAAAAAGCAACATGACACACAACTCCATAAAAACTGACCTAAACAATAAACACCCACCACAGCCACTGTGACAGAGGGCAATAACGTAACATCTCGTCTTCCCTTCTTCATCCCAGCTACTCTGAAGTTAGGGGCTCTTGTTGAAGGAAAGGAGACCCTTCTTCAGTCTGAAGAAGTACAAGGTGGAACGGGCCGACGAAGGGTCTCGACCCCCAACGTCACCCATTCCTTCCCTCCCGAGATGCTGCCTGAGCCGCTGAGTTACTCCAGCCTAGCTAGTGTGTCTGCCCTCAGGTCTTCTCAAAGCCCGGCTTGCGCAGAACAAGCTGAAACAAGCAGCAGGGTTTGGGTTAGATGAGACACAAAACGCTGGAGTAACTCAGCCTGTCAGGCAGCATCTCTGGACAGAAGGAATACTGTGGTTGGATAGAGCTCTAGGGGCTAGAGGAATCAAGGGGTATGGGGAGAAGGCAGGCACGGGTTACTGATTGTGGATGATCAGCCATGATCACAATGAATGGCGGTGCTGGCTCGAAGGGCCAAATGGCCTCCTCCTGCACCTATTGTCCATGTTTTTATGTGACGTTTCGTGGTCGAGACCCTTCTTCAGATATTAGTTTAGACTTTAGTTTTGTTTATTACTAGCCAAGTGGACCCGTTGGGCCCAAACATCTCCTGCATTGGTACAGCACCCTCTCCTCCACCCTCCTCCCTCCCCCTCCTCCCCCCCCCCGCCCCCCCCCTACTCCCTCCCCCCCCCACTATCGTGTACGTTTTGGCTGTAGTGTACGTTTTGGCAAACAAACAAACAAGAGTTTTAGTATATAGATTGTCACGTGTCAATAACCTGTCGTTATCTCTGGCTACGGTCCCCAAGTGCCTGAGGTCGGCTACCATAGTGCCCGTGCCGAAAAAGGCAAAGATTACCTACCTGGACGACTACCGTCCGGTTCCCCTAACTCCTATAGTCATGAAGTGCTTTGAAAGGCTGGTCCTCTCACACATCAAATCCAGCATCCCTGCCTCACTGGACTCGCATCAATTTGCATACAGGGCAAATAGATCCACAGAGGACGCCATCTCTCTGGCTCTTCACACTGTCCTGACTCACCTGGAGAGACAGGGCACGTACGTGAGGATGCTGTTCATAGACTATAGCTCTGCCTTCAACACAGTCATCCCCACCAAGCTCATCACCAAACTCCACCAGCTAGGCCTCAGCTCATCATTATGCGTCTGGATCCTGGACTTCCTGCTGGAACGATCGCAGGCAGTGAGAATGGGCCCGCACCTGTCCTCCACTATCACCCTGAGTACCGGCATACCACAGGGCTGTGTTCTGAGTCCCATCCTCTTCACACACGACTGTGTTCCTGCATTCGACACCAACGCCATTGTCAAGTTTGCAGACGACACAACGGTGATCGGGCCGATCACCAACGGTGATGAAACAAACTACAGAGCGGAGGTGCAGAACCTGGTGGACTGGTGCTCTGATAACAACCTGTCCCTAAACACCACCAAGACCAAGGAGCTGATCATCAACTTCCGTAGGTCACAGAACAGGGAATACGCCCCGATCTTTATCAATGGGGACAGTGTGGAGAGAGTGTCCAGCTTCAAGTTTCTGGGCACTCATATTTCGGAAGACCTAACATGGTCCAATAACACTGCTGCGCTGGTCAAGAAGGCACAACAACGACTGTTCTACCTAAGAACACTGAAAAAGTCTGGTCTACCCCAACAGCTGCTGACGACCTTCTACTGCTGCACCATAGAGAGCATCCTAACGCATGGCATCCCTGTGTGGTATCTCAGCTGCACGGAGGCAGAGAGGAAAGCTCTTCAGCGGGTAGCCCATAGAGCTCAGAGGACCATCGGAACACAGCTACCAGCCTTGGAGGGCATCTACAACACACGATGCCTCTGAAAAGCCACCAGCATCCACAAAGACTCCTCACACCCCTGCAACAGTCTGTTCGAACTTCTACCATCGGGCAGACGATACAAGGCCTTCTACGCCCGCACCTCCAGACTCAGGAACAGCTTCATCCCCAGGGCCATAGCTGCCATGAACCGGTCCTGCTGAGCCGGATGGTCACCTCGTACAGTGAACCGGCACAGATCTACTTGCACTTTATTCTGTTTTAAAACTGTTCTAATTTGTTTCATTGGGTGGTTTAAATTAATACTGACTAGCTAATTAATTTATTGCATCGAATGGAAGGCGCATTCCCAATCTCGTTGTACCCCTGTACAATGTCAATAAAGATATATTGTATTGTATTGCGTACCGAGGTACAGTGAAAAGCAAGAGGAGTTGAGTATAGGAGCAAAGAGGTCCTTCTACAGTTGTACCGGGCCCTGGTGAGACCGCACCTGGAGCACTGTGTGCAGTTTTGGTCTCCAAATTTGAGGAAGGATATTCTTGCTATGGAGGGCGTGCAGCTTAGGTTCACTAGGTTAATTCCCGGAATGGCGGGACTGTCGTATGTTGAAAGGCTGGAGCGATTGGGCTTGTATACACTGGAATTTAGAAGGATGAGGGGGGATCTTATTGAAACATATAAGATAATTAGGGGATTGGACACATTAGAGGCAGATAACATGTTCCCAATGTTGGGGGAGTCCAGAACAAGGGGCCACAGTTTGAGAATAAGGGGTAGGCCATTTAGAACGGAGATGAGGAAGAACTTTTTCAGTCAGAGGGTGGTGAAGGTGTGGAATTCTCTGCCTCAGAAGGCAGTGGAGGCCAGTTCGTTGGATGCTTTCAAGAGAGAGCTGGATAGAGCTCTTAAGGATAGCGGAGTGAGGGGGTATGGGGAGAAGGCAGGAACGGGGTACTGATTGAGAGTGATCAGCCATGATCGCATTGAATGGCGGTGCTGGCTCGAAGGGCTGAATGGCCTACTCCTGCACCTATTGTCTATTGTCTATTGTCTATTGTCTATTGCGTGCCATCCAGTCAGCGGTAAGACTATACAAGATTACAATCAAGCCGTCCACAGTGTACAGATACAGGATGAAGGGAATAATGGTTAGTGCAAGATAAAGTCTGCTTTAAGGTAGTCCGAGGGTCACCAATGAGGTAGATGGTAGTTCAGCACTGCTCTCTGGTTGTGGTGGGATGGTTCAGTTGCCTGATAACAGCTGGGAAGAAACTGCCCCTGAATCTGGAGGTGTGCGTCTTCACACTTCTGCACTTCTTGGCACACTGCCTGCCCCTCCACCTATTTTTCGTATCATCCACAAAGCCTTCAATCCCCTTATCCGAATCAACGAACGTGAACAGTAGCGGCCCCAGCACTGACCCCTGCGAAACTCCGCTAGTCACTAACAGCCCAAATCCATTTCACAAGTTATTTACCATTCGGGCTGCCAACTTTCTCCCTCCCAAATAAGGGATAAAATGTGACGTCACCGTCCCACGTGACCTCACCCAGCCAGCGGCCACGTGCTCCCGCTCCACCAATAGCAGCCGCCCAGGCCGGGAGATGGGTTGCTACGCAACCTCCATTAGGCAACGCCCGGGCCTGCAGGCCTACACTGTCCAGGCCTACAGCGGCCCCCGTGCCTACAGTGTCCGGGACTACACTGTGTGGGCCTACAGCGGCCCCCGGGTCTACAGTGGCCCGGCCTACAGCGCCCGCCGGGCCTAATACGGAACAAGGTCCGGGACAAACCAATTTGGGCCCAAACTACAGGATGTCCCGGCTAATACGGGACAATTGGCAACCCTATTTACCATATTTCTCATGGCTCTGCAAGATCTGTGATGATGTGCTGCAAGGCCTAATTTACAGGCCCTCCCTCCCCAATTCCTACCCTCCCTCTTGCCTACCTCCATCTTTAAAATGCATCTTAATTCCCAGCTTATAACCACGTGACCATTTATTTTCCCACATCCTCCACTCTGGTTCACCATCGGTGTGGGATGGTTTTGCAGTGACTGTTAATAAGAGCCTGAGGTACAATCCAGTGTGAAACCAAATTTTAAAAAAATCCCACAAAACCAGTTTGAGAAGGTTGGCTCGGACTTGGAATGGAAACGTTTGGTTTAGTTTGGAGATACCACGTGGCAACAGGCCCTTCGGCCCAACTTGTTCGCGCCGACCTAGTTCTGTGTTTGGCCAGTTTTGCATCCTACACACGAGGGGGCAATTTTACAGAAGCCAATGAACCTTCTTACACAAATTTTACTGAAGCCAAACCCCTCCCACCTTTGGAATGTGAGAGGAAACCGGAGCGCCCGGGGAAAACCCCCACACAGTCACGGGGAGAGGAGAACGTGCAAACTCCATACTCGGGAGCGAACACGGGTCTCTGGCGCTGTGAGGCAGCAACCCTACCACTGCGCCTCTGTGCCACTCTACAGTTGGCTGTAAGATTTTCACGGAGTGGTTCGATGGGGAAGGAAAAGTATTACCTTAACGTCCTCTTCACCGTGCGCGTGTGCAGACCCACCGCCGTTATTCCGGCAACTGGTGATCCGGCTCCTCCTTCCATCCGGACATATTTACCAGAGCGCACCCCACCCCCACCCCCACCTCCGGAAGTCCCCCCGAAAACGCAGCGCCCAGGCCGGGTGAGGCGGCCGATCTCGACCTCATCGGGACTTCCGCGGCCGATCGGCGGGTGGAATCCTCCCCCCCCCCACCACCCGCGGCCCGGCGCTCCGGAACTCCGGCGTGGCCAGAGCCGGCAGGTCCGTTCCCGTAGCCGACTTTGCGGGCCGGTGTCTCGGCCGCCCGGGGGGCCTAGGCGGAACGTTCCGGTACCGTTGGACACCTCTCGAGGGGAGGGGGGCCCTGACCTCTGTTGGACCGGCAACACGGGTAATCCGGCAAGGTCCTGAAACCAAGGGTGCAGCCATGGAGCTGTGCAATAAGTTACACCAAACCATGCCTGTTAACGTACGTAGCCCTCCACCGTGGCTTTGTGAAGGGGAGGTCTTGCCTGCCCAATCTGCTGGAATTCTCCGAAGAAGTAAATGGCAGGACAGATAAAGGACAGGCAGTAGATGTTGTGTAATTAGATTTTCAGAAGGCCTTTGATAAGGTGCCACAGGTGAGGCCGCTAAGGAAGATGAGAGCCCACGGCATCAAAGGGCAGATACCAGCATGGGTTAGCAGGTTGGCTGAGCGGCACGGTGGCGCAGCGGTAGAGTTGCCGCCTTACAGCGAATACAGCGCCGGAGACTCAGGTTCGATCCTGACTACGGGCGCCGTCTGTACGGAGTTTGCACGTTCTCCCCGTGACCTGCGTGGGTTTTCTCCGAGATCTTCGGTTTCCTTCCACACTCCAAAGACGTACAAGTTTGTAGGTTAATTGGCTGGGAAATGTAAAAATTGTAGGATAGTCTTAGTGTGCGGGGATCGCTGGGCGGCGCGGACCCGGTGGGCCGAAGGGCCTGTTTCTGCGCTGCATCTCTAAATCTAAAAAAAATCTAAAAATCTGTTTCACGCTGTATCTCTAAACCATTCATCTCCCTAAGCTTTGTACCCTCTTGTGTTCAGAAGAACAGGAGATGATGTTCAGATTTTTATATGGAGTTGGATGGGGAGATGATGTTTCCCTGATTCCTTGTCGTACTGGTTAACTCACCACGCGACCATTAGAACCAAGTTTGCGGATGATACGAAAATTAGAACGGGGACGAGGAAAAACCTTTTTACTCAGAGAGTTGTAAATCTGGGGAATTCTCTGCCTCAGAAGGCAGTGGAGGCCAATTCTCTGGATGCTTTCAAGAGAGAGCTAGATAGAGCTCTTAATGAAAGCGGAGTCAGGGGGTATGGGGAGAGGGCAGGAACGGGCTACTGATTGTGGATGATCAGCCATGATCGCATTGAATGGCGGTGCTGGCTCGAAGGGCCGAATGGCCTCCTCCTGCACCTATTGTCTATTGTCTATTGAAAATAGGTGGAGGGGCAGGGAGTGTAGAGAAAGCAGGGACTCTGCAGAAGGACTTGGACAGGTTGGGAGAGTGGGGAGAGAAGTGGCAGATGGAATACAGTGTCGCAAAGTGTGGAGTCATGCATTTTGGTGGCAGGGATAAAGGCATAGACTATTTTCTAAATGGGGAGGGAATCCAGAAATTGGAGGTGCAAAGGTGTGAGAGAGGGGTAAAAAGGGATAATTGATTTAGACTAAGGATCCTGAGAAATAGCTGACCCGACCGTGCCTGACTAAAAAAAAAGGACCCTGAGAAATAACTGACCAGACCGTGCTCGGCTAGAGAAAAGAACAAATGGTGACAGTCCAAGGACAAGTGTTAGAAGATAATCAGAGAACTGGGAGGAAGGCCAAAATAATCAGAGAACTAGGGGAGAGAGGGAGGGCATGAACTACTCTGTACTGCGCTTGCCTAATGAAATAAATGAATATTACTGTATGATGTGGAAGGCAACAGGGGCGGTGATGGTAGATTGGCACCTCAGTGCTCCGATTGGAAGGAGCCCGAAGGGTGGCTCCCCGTCGGGGAATTGAACCCCGGTCTCCCGTGTTAATGGTAGCTCTGGCAGGTATCCTGTCTGTATACAGGCAGTGGCAGCCACAGCGGTCCTATCGTATCATATATCATATCATATATATACAGCCGGAAACAGGCCTTTTCGGCCCTCCAAGTCCGTGCCGCCCAGCGATCCCCGCACATTAACACTATCCTACACCCACTAGGGACAATTTTTACATTTGCCCAGCCAATTGACCTACATACCTGTACGTCTTTGGAGTGTGGGAGGAAACCGAAGATCTCGGAGAAAACCCACGCAGGTCACGGGGAGAACGTACAAACTCCTTACAGTGCAGCACCCGTAGTCAGGATCGAACCTGAGTCTCCGGCGCTGCATTCGCTGTAAAGCAGCAACTCTACCGCTGCGCCACCGTGCCGCCCTAATGAATATTACTGTATGATGTGGAAGGCAACAGGGGAATTGAACCCCGGTCTCCCGCGTTAATGGTAGCTCTGGCAGGTATCCTGTCTGTATACAGGCAGTGGCAGCCACAGCGGTCCTAGTAGAGGAGAGCAGGAAATTGACCTTCAGGGGGGGGGTTTTGGTGGTCTCCACCCCACATACGGTGAGAACAATATTGGCTCAGAAATCCAACAGATGGTTAACGGACTCTAGAATTTTAAAATATGAAGCTATCCTGATGGAAAAGGACGATTTGACCATGATTACAGACAAAAATTTAAACCCATCTCAGTTTCTGTACCCGCCCGAAGAAAGAGAAAACGAGACAGGGAGGCCAGAACACTACTGTAGTGATATAATAGATTTACAGACAAAAAGTAGAGACGACTTGGAAGAACAACCTCTGGCTGAGGGTAGCCGATGGTTTATAGAAGGGTCCTCCAGATGTATAGATGGAAAAAGACATAGTGGATACGGTATAGTGAATGGGGAAACTATGGAGGAAATTGAAAGCGGCAGGCTGCTGCCTGGTGTTGGTCAGCCCAATCTTGTGAATTATACGCATTAATGAGAGCTTTGGAACTATTGGAGGGAAAGGAAGGAACAGTGTACTCAAAATACGCCTTTGTGGTAGTACACACCTTTGGGAAGATCTGGAAAGAGCGAGGAATGATAACAGCTCGGGGGGAGGAAAGAATTAGCGCATGAGCAATTGATAGGACAGACACTGGAGGCCTTGCAGAAACCAGAACGGGTAGCCATAGCACATGTGTCAGGGCATCAGAAGGGTAACGCCCTGGAAGCCCGAGGAAATAGGGCAGCGGATGAGGTGGCAAAGAGAGCAGCCACAGATCAGACGGTAGAAATGATGTCACTGATACCTTTAAGGGAACCAGAGGAAAAGATACCTATCTTTGGTGAAAAAGAGCAGGAACACATGAGAGAAATGGGAGCCCGGGCGTACCCCAAATGGGAAATGGTGGACACCGGATGGAAAGCAGCTATTGAACAAAGAAATTATAAGGGAGTTATTAGGGAGGCTGCATGGGCAAAGCCATTGGGGAACCCAAGCCCTCTGTGATACCCTCCTCAGGACCTACGCTTGCCGTGGGATGTATACCATGTTCAAACAAGGCATAGGGGGTTGTGTAATATGTCAGCGAATCAACAAGAAATTCATGAGAGCAGTCCCAGGAGGAGGACAACCATTGGCAATAAGGCCCTTCCAAAGAATAATAATAATAATAATAATAATACATTTTATTTATATAGCGCTTTTCATATACTCAAAGACGCTTTACAGAGATTTTGAGAACATAGGGAAATGAATAAATAGATAAATAAGTAAATAAATAAATGAACAGAGAAAGGAGACAGAAGGTGAGGTGACCTTCAGTGGTTGAAGGCAGTGCTGAACAGGTGAGACTTCAGCGATGTTTTGAATGTGGTGAGTGTGGGGGAGTCTCTAACGGTTTGGGGTAGTGAGTTCCATAGGGTGGGAGCAGCGATGGAGAAAGCCCTGTCCCCCCAGGATCTGAGTTTAGTCCGGATGTGGGGGGATAGGAGATTGGCAGCGGCAGAGCGGAGGGTGCAGGTGGGAGTGTGCCTGTGGAGGAGGTCGGTCAGGTAGGATGGGGCCAGGTTATGGAGGGCTTTGTAGGTCATGAGGAGGATTTTGTACTGGATTCTCTGGGAAGAATACAGATAGACTTCACCGAGTTGCCCCAAATACAGAGATGGAAATACCTTTTAGTGGTAGTGGACCATTTCACTAGATCGGTAGAGGCATTCCCTACAGCAACTGCCACCTCACAGTCGGTAGCCAAGGTATTATTGGAGCAAATTATACCCAGATATGGGATTGTGGAAACAATAGGCTCGGATAGAGGGACCCATTTTGCCTCCAAAACACATAAAATGATATGTGAAGCATTGGGAATTGAATGGAAATTGCATACACCATGGCATCCCCAGAGTTCCGGAAAGGTGGAAAAAATGAATGGCACCTTGAAGACCCAAATCACCAAGTTAGTAGAGGAAACGAGACTCCCCTGGACTAAGTGCCTTCCGATAGCCTTGTTAAGAATCCGAACGGCACCTCGGAAAGACATAGGGGCCGATTGGAAGGGGCCCGAAGGGGAGGAATTAAAGGTGTAACAATTGTAAAATGAAGTGAATAAAAAGAAGGGATTTTCCCGACCTCGGTGTGTCTCGACAGGGGAGGCACCCAACTCTGCAGACTTGCAAATAAACGATACTTGTTTCTCCAGATTGTCTCGAGCATCGTGATTGCGAGCACTCACATTTGCATCTCACAAAAGGGAAGTTAAATTGCAAGTTAATCTGCAAGTCGAATCGGTAGTAAGGAAGGCAAACGCAATGCTAGCATTTATTTCAAGAGGGCTAGAATACAAAAACAGGGATGTAATGCTGAGGCTCGAAAAGGCGCTGGTCGGTCCACCTTTGGAGCATTGTGATCAATTTTGGGCCCCATATCTGAGGAAGGATGTGCTGGCTCTGGAGAGGGTCCAGAGGAGGTTTACAAGAATGATCCCAGGAATGAGTGGGTTAACCTACGATGAGCGTTTGTCGGCACTGGGCCTGTACTCGCTGGAGTTTAGAAGGGTGAGGCGGGACCTCATTGACACTTACCGAATAGTGAAAGGTTTGGATGGAGTCGGTGTGGGGAGGATGTTTCCACTAGTGGGAGAGTCCAGGACCAAAAGGCACAGCCTCAGAGTTAAAGGACGTTCCTTTAGGAAGGAGTTGAGGAGGAATTTCTTTAGTCAGAGGGTGGTGAATCTGAGAGGCTATGGAGGGCCAAGTCAATGGACATTTTTAAGGCAGAGATAGATAAATCTCTGAGATAGATCAGCGGCACGGTGGCGCAGCGGTAGAGTTGCTGCCTTACAGCGAATGCAGCGCCGGAGGCTCGGGTTCGATCCTGTCTACGGGCGCCGTCTGTATGGAGTTTGTACGTTCTCCCCGTGACCTGCGTGGGTTTTCTCCGAGATCTTCTGTTTCCTCCCACACTCCAAAGACGTATAGATATGTATGTAGGTTAATTGGCTGGGCAAATGTAAAACAAAAATTGTCCCTAGTGTGTGTAGGATAGTGTTAGTGTGCGGGGATCGCTGGGCGGCGTGGACCCAGTGGGCCGAAGGGCCTGTTTCCGTGCTGTATCTCTAAATCTAAAATCTAAATCTAAAATTCATGATTAGTACAGGTATCAGGGGTTATGGGTAGAAGGCAGGAAAATGGGGTTAGGAAGGAGAGATAGATCAACCATGAATGAATGGTGTAGACTTGACGGGCCGAATGGCCTAACTCTCCTTCTATCACTTGTGACTTTGTGATCCTCACCCGTGACTGGGCACCGAACCTCGGCCTACCTCAAAGTGACGCCCATGTCCTGAAACTAAGACGGGTTAAGTTTCCAGACTTTCCCTTTAAACAAGGAAGTCTGTTTAAAACAATCAGGTGGCTTTCTCAGAGCTGTATGAATAATCATCGTTGGTTCATTGTAAAATATGATTACGCTCCATTCCAGTGCTGGCTGAAGTCGTCATGGTAACCAGAGTTGGGGAAAATCCAGGGCCTTAAACACTTCTTGTGGCCTAACCTCCTGATTGGCCCACGGTACCTGGTAACGTGGAACAGCAGATGTTGGTTTACCAACAAAAAAAGAGACAATGTGCTGGAGTAACCCGCAGCAAGCCAAGCAGCATCTCTGGGGATGGGCACAAAGTGCTGGAGTAACTCAGCGGGACAGGCAGCATCTCTGGAGTGAAGGAATGGGTGACGTTTCGGGTCACTTTATAAGGGATAAGTTTCCCTTATCGTGGTTAGGGATAAGGGAAACGAGAGATATAGACGGTGATGTGGAGAGATAAAGAACAATGAGGCTGGAAACAGGCCATTGTAGGCTGTTTGTAGGGTGGAAATGAGAAACTGGTGCGACTGGGGTGGGGGAGAGAGGGATAGAGAGAGAGAGGGGGAATGCCGGGGTTACCTGAAGCTGCCTTGATCATATTGAATGGTGGTGCAGGCTCGAAGGGCCGAATGGCCTACTCCTGCACCTATTTTCTATGTTTCTATGTTTCTATGTGTCTATGTGTCTATGTGTCTATGTTTCTATGTTTCTATGTGTCTATGTTTCTATGTTTCTATGTGTCTATGTTTCTGTTTCTATGTGTCTATGTGTCTATGTGTCTATGTTTCTATGTGTCTATGTGTCTATGTTTCTATGTGTCTATGTGTCTATGTGTCTATGTGTCTATGTGTCTATGTGTCTATGTGTCTATGTGTCTATGTTTCTATGTGTCTATGTGTCTATGTTTCTATGTGTCTATGTGTCTATGTGTCTATGTGTCTATGTGTCTATGTGTCTATGTGTCTGTGTCTATGTGTCTATGTTTCTATGTGTCTATGTGTCTATGTTTCTATGTGTCTATGTTTCTGTTTCTGTGTCTATGTTTCTATGTGTCTATGTGTCTATGTTTCTGTTTCTATGTGTCTATGTGTCTATGTGTCTATGTGTCTATGTTTCTGTTTCTATGTGTCTATGTGTCTATGTGTCTATGTGTCTATGTGTCTATGTGTCTATGTGTCTATGTTTCTATGTGTCTATGTGTCTATGTGTCTATGTTTCTATGTTTCTATGTTTCTATGTCTCTATGTTTCTATCTCTATGTTTCTATGTGTCTATGTTTCTATGTGTCTATGTGTCTATGTGTCTATGTGTCTATGTGTCTATGTTTCTATGTTTCTATGTTTCTATGTGTCTATGTGTCTATGTTTCTATGTGTCTATGTGTCTATGTGTCTATGTGTCTATGTTTCTATGTGTCTATGTGTCTATGTGTCTATGTTTCTATGTGTCTATGTTTCTATGTGTCTATGTTTCTATGTGTCTATGTGTCTATGTGTCTATGTGTCTATGTGTCTATGTGTCTATGTGTCTATGTGTCTATGTGTCTATGTTTCTATGTGTCTATGTTTCTATGCCTTAGCAGCTGCGGCTTACCTGCAGTCCGTCTGTCTTTGTGTTTTATGTTGCTTTTTTTGTCTTGATTGTAGTGTTTAAATGTGATGTAGTTTTTTGTGGTTGTGTACTATGGAGGGGGGGGGGAACTGTAAAATTGTCTCTTCCAAACGGAGAAGCGACCTTTGTTTCTGGGTGGTGTCTCCGTTCCTGCTGCGGCCTACCGTCGGCCAAACACCTGGAGCTGGCGGCCTCCACCCGGGACTACCTGGGGCTCTGGTTTGCAGAGCCTGCGGACCGGACTCACCATCTGCGGAGCTGGCTGCCTTCGGAGGCTGTGTAGGCGCTGCGACTCGCCTTCGGAGGCTCCGGGGGCTTCGGCCGCGGGCCACGTGGATGTCGGAAGCTCGCAGGCCCTGCCCTGGGTGGGGGCTGACATCGGGAGCTCCGGCAGCGTCTTCGCCCGCCCCGAATCGCGGGGCTCGGGTCGTCCCGCCGCGGACCTTTCACCGTCCGGCGCGGCCTAACATAGGCCGCGGGATTTTTCTCTGCCCGGCGGGGGCTTCAATGCCGGGAGCCCCAACCGCCCGACGTGCAGCGGCAGCGTCTTCGCCCGCCCCGGATCGCGGGACTTGGGTCGGCCCGCTGTGGACCTTTCACCATCCGGCGCGGCCTGGAACGTGGCAACTTCAACAGCCTGACCGCGGGAGAAGACGGCAGGGGAAGAGAAAAAACATTCTGGCCTTCCATCACAGTGAGGAGGGGACTGGAGGAGACTCACTGTGATGGATGTTTCTTTTTTGTTGTTGTTTTGTGTTGGTTGTGATTGTGTGTGTTAGTGCTTATTTTTATTGCTCTATTGCTGGACTGCGGGTGAACTTTCATTTCACTGCACATCTTGTATGTGTATGTGACAAATGGACTTGACTTGACTGGGCTGTAAGCTGCCCAAGCGAAATATGAGATGCTGTTCCTCCACTTTGCGTTTAGCCTCACTCTGACAATGGAGGAGACCAAGGACAGAAAGGTCTGTGTAGGAATGGGAAAGAGAATCAAAGTGTCCAGCAACCGGGAGATCAGATTGGTTCAGGCGGGCTGAGCGAAGGTGTTCCGCGAAACGATCGCCCAGTCTGCGTTTGGTCTCGCCGATGTATAAAAGTCCACATCTTGACCAACGGATACAGTAGATGAGGTTGGAGGAGGTGCAAGTGAACCTCTGCCTCGCCTGAAAGGACTGTCGGGGTCCCTGGACAGAGCCGAGGGAACAGCTATAGGGACAGGTGTTGCATCTCCTGCGGTTGCAGGGGAAGGTACCTGGGGAGGGGGTGGGAAGGGTGGGAAGGGACGAGTTAACCAGGGAGTTGCGGAAGGCGGAAAAGGGTGGAGATGGGAAAATGTGGCTAGTGGTGGGATCCCGTTGGAGGTGGCAGAAATTTTGGAGGATTAAGTGTTGTATGCGACGGCTGATGGGGTGGAAGGTAAGGACTATAGACAATAGGTGCAGGAGTAGACCATTCGGCCCTTCGAGCCTGTACGCACCACCATTCAAAGTGATCATGGCTGATCATTCTCAATCAGTACCCCGTTCCTGCCTTCTCCCCATACCCCCTGACTCCGCTATCCTTAAGAGCTCTATCTAGCTCTCTCTTGAATGCATTCAGAGAATTGGCCTCCACTGCCTTCTGAGGCAGTGAATTCCACAGATTTACAGCTCTCTGACTGAAAAAGTTTTTCCCTCATCTCCGTTCTAAATGGCCTACCCCTTATTCTTAAACTGTGGCCCCTGGTTCTGGACTGCCCCAACATTGGGAACACGTTTCCTGCCTCTAGCGTGTCCAACCCCTTAATAATCTTATATGTTTCGATAAGATCCCCTCTCATCCTTCTAAATTCCAGTGAATACAAGCCTAGCCGCTCCAGTTTTTCAACATACGACAGTCCCGCCATTCCGGGAATTAACCTAGTAAACCTACGCTGCACGCGCTCAATAGCAAGAATGTCCTTCCTCAAATTTGGAGACCAAAACTAGGGGGGCTCTGTCTCTGTTGCGACCAGGGGGAGGGGGAGCAAGGGTGGAGCTGTGGGGTACTGAGGAAACACGAGTGAGGGCCTCATCTGTGATGGGAGAGGGGACATCTCAGATGTTCTAGTATGGACCACCTCATCTTGGGTGCCGGTTGCTGGACACTTTGATTCTCCTTCCCATTCCTACACAGACCTTTCTGTCCTTGGTCACCTCCATTGTCAGAGTGAGGCTAAACACAAATTGGAGGAACAGCATCTCATATTTCACTTGGGCACTTGGGTATGAATATTGATTTCTCTCACTTCAGGTAGCCCCGGCATTCCCCCTCTCTCTCTCTCCCTCCCCCATCCAAGTCGCACCAGCTTCTCGTTTTCACCCAACAAACAGGTAACATCAGCCCGTTTCCTTTATCGTCGTTACTTTTTTGCGTATCTTTCATTCATTGTTCTTTATCTCCCCACATCACCGTCTCTGTCCTTCGTTTCCCTTCTCCCTAACAATCGGAGGAAGGGTCTCGACCCGAAACGTCACCCATTCCTTCTCTCCAGAGATGCTGCCTGACCCGCTGAGTTATTCCAGCTTTTTGTGTCTATCTTCGTTTTAAACCAGCATCTGCAGTTCCATCTTACACTAGGCGTCTCTGGGGATCATGGACAGGTGACGTTTCAAGTCAGAAGAAGCCCTTCCGACTGGAAATGTCACCTATCCACGTTCTCCAGGGACGCTGCTTGAGATACAGGAAACTTCAGAGATACAGCGTGGAAACAGGCCCTTCGGCCCACTGGGCCTGTACCACCCAGCAATCACCCCGTACACTAGCACTATCCGACAAACACACCAGGGGTCAATTACAATTTTAACCAAGCCAATTAACCGACAAACTTGCACATTTTTGGAAAGTGGGAGGAAACCGGAGCACCCGGAGAAATCCCCCTCACGGTCACAGGGAAGAACGTACAACCTCCGTACCGACAGCACACGCAATCAGGATCGAACCCGGGTCTCTGGCGTGTGAGGCAGCAACTCTACCGCTGCGCCACCGTGCCTCCCGCAAGAGTTACTGCAGCACTCTGTGTCTTAACCCGTGGAATTTGTTTTGCCTGGGGAATCGGGAAGGAATTTCCTTAAATTTCCCTGAAATACGAGGCAAACATCACACATTTGATTTTCCACCTTCACCCACCCATCCCTGAGTGCAAGAGAGTCAAAAATATTTAATTGTCATATGCTCGGGAAAAGGAGCAACGAAATTCTTACTTGCTGAAACTTTGGTAGCTAGGGGTTACCAACTGTATTAGCCGGGACATCCCGTATTTCGGGCTAAATTGGTTTGCCCCGAATGGGACCGCCCTTGTCCCGTATTGGGCTCGGGGGAAGCTGTAGGCCCAGACGCTTTAGGCCCGGACGCTTTAGGCCCGGACGCTTTAGGCCCGGACGCTTTAGGCCCGGACGCTTTAGGCCCGAACGCTTTAGGCCCGGACGCTTTAGGCCCAGACGGTGTAGGCCCGGACGCTTTAGGCCCGGACGCTTTAGGCCCGAACGCTTTAGGCCCGGATGGTGTAGGCCCGGACAGTGTAGGTCCGGGCACCGCCTAATGGAGGTTGCATAGCTACCTGCCTCCCGGCCTGGGCGGCCGCCATTGGTGGGGCGGGAGCACGTGGCCGCTGGCCGGGTGAGGTCACGTGGGGTGTGGGGCGGTGACCTTGTTCATTATTTGGGAGTGAGATAGTTGGGATCCCTGTTGGTCGCACATCAATGCCATCACATAATTAAAAAAACTCTGGCACAATTCTGGGCACCGTGATACAGGAAAGGTATTGTCAAGCTAGAAAGGGTACAGAGAAGATTTAAGAGGATGTTGCCAGGACTCGAGGGTGTGAGCTATAGGGAGAGGTTGAGTAGGCTGGTTCTCTATTCCATGGAGCACAGGAGGATGAAGGCTGATCTTATAGAGGTGTATAAGATCATGAGAGGAATAGATCGGGTAGATGCACAGAGTCTCTTGTTCAGAGTAGGAGGAATCAGGGACCAGAGGACATAGGTTTTCAGGTGAAGGGGAAAAGATTTAATAGGATTCTCAGGGGTAACTTTTTCACAGATAGGGTGGTGGGTGTGTGGAACGAGCTGCCGGAGGAGGTGGTTGAGGCAGGGACAATCCCAACATTTAAGAAGCAGTTAGACAGACACATGGAATGGTCAGGTTTGGAGGGATATGGACCAAACACAGGCTGGTGGGACTAGTGTAGCTGGGACATGTTGGCCGGTGTGGGCAAGTTGGGCCAAAGTTCTGTTTTCACACTGAATCAACTGTATCACTTCTAAATCAATATACAAATAATCAATAATTTAATGAATTATTAACAGTAATACTGAATAATCTGATCGTAAAACCTGAGGTACATAGTACAAAGGTAAAGTCGATAGTAGATCGTTGTTGAGATAGGATTGTGGATTGGAAATTGAGGAGATTAGGTTACCGGAACAATTAAATGGGATGTAGAAATACAGCGCAGAAACAGGCCCTTCAGCCCACCGAGTCCATGTTGACCAGCGATCACCTAGCATCAGTTCTATCCTACACACCAGCGACCATTTACAGAAGCCAATTAACCTCCAAAGCGTTTCATTCATATCTTTGGAGTGTTGGAGGAAACCGGAGCACCCGGAGGAAACCTCCGGCACTGTGAGGCAGCAACTCTACCGCTGCACGTCTAGTTTACAGGAAGATGGCAGCAGAAGAAGAGACGTGAACTGAGGAGAGGGATGGCAGAAGAAAGGAGGGGAGGAGTGAGGGAGGATATGGGGGTGGTGGGGGAGGGGTGGGGAGGAGGTTCAGTGATGGGTAAAAGTTGAGGCAAGGAAGAATGGAGAGAGGTGGGTGTTGTACTTCGTGGTCCGGTACCTGTTGTACCTTTAGTGACTCTGGACGGACCACAAGTACACTTGGGTAAAAGGTTACATTGCTGGAGCTCAACTCCAGGCTGTTTATTCCGTGGCCATCTGGATCCAGAGTGGCCACCTAATCACACCAATCACTTATATACACAGGCATACAAAGTAGTCCTTGTGACCAACAAAGTAGTCCCAGCAATATCACAACATCCTCCTTGTCTTATATAAAATTGTTTTCTTTACCATTCGAGGGCTAAAATATATTTAACAAACAATACCAAAACACCATTGCTTTTTGTAAACAAAACCAATAACACAACTAAACACAATTAAACACAATCGCTTTTTTTCGCCATCATGGTGGTCACTCCTCTGCGGTAGTTCATTCACTCCGTGTGGTCACTCACTCCGTGTGGTCACTCACTCCGTGTGGTCACTCACTCCGTGTGGTCACTCACTCCGTGTGGTCACTCACTCCGTGTGGTCACTCACTCCGTGTGGTCACTCATCTCTGGGTGGTCACTCACTCCGTGTGGTCACTCACTCCGTGTGGTCACTCATCTCTGGGTGGTCACTCATCTCCGGGTCACTCCACAGATATATACATATATATATATGCAAAAGCATCAAATATAATACATTAAGCTTTCAGTACACAGATCATTAAACACAAAATATTCATTTTGTTCCATATCTTCCCCTCAAGAAGACTTGCTGTGTAGATCAAACGTAGTGTAGGCTCTAGATGCTCCACCACCATGATTTGGCTGCCACTGCTGGGCTCCCACTGCTGGGCTGGCACTGCTGGATTCCCACTGCTGGGTTGGCACTGCTGGGCTCCCACTGCTGGGATCCCACCGCTGGGTTGGCACTGCTGGGCTCCCACTGCTGGACTCCCACTGCTGGGCTGACACTGCTGGGCTCCCACTGCTGGCCTCCCTAGGCGAAACACCAAGCCGCTGCCACCATGTTGTACTTCGTGGTCCGGTACCTGTTGTACCTTTAGTGACTCTGGAAGGACCACAAGTACACTTGTGTAAAAGGTTACATTGCTGGAGCTCAACTCCAGGCTGTTTATTCCGTGGTCATCTGGATCCAGAATGGCTACCTAATCACACCAATCACTTATATACACAGGCATACAAAGTAGTCCTTGTGACCAACAAAGTAGTCCCAGCAATATCACAACAATGGGGGGGAGAATTTGATTGATTGAAAGATACAACATGGAAACAGGCCCTTCGGCCCAGCGAGTCAATGCCCACCAGCGATCGCCCGCTCACACTAGTTCTATGTTATCCCCCTTTCTCATTCACTCTCTACACTGGAGGCAATTTACGGATTTACAGGCCAATGAACCTACAAACCCGCACGTCTTTGGGATGTGGGGTGGAAACACGGGGCGGCCCGGAGAAACCCCAAGCAGGTCACGGTACAAACTCCATACAGGCAGCGCCCGAGGTCGGGATCGAAGCCGGGTCTCTGGCGCCGTGAGGCAGCGGCTCTACCCGTTGCACCCGCTGAGCCGAGCTTCCGGCTAAATCCACCTGCCCGTGCCGTAACCTGCCGCAAGCGTTGGAGCCCACATCACCAGTTGGAGCAGACGCTGGTGGAATTTTGCCAAACTCCTCAGCGGAACAAGCACTGTTTTGCAGGGGAGGTGCGGTCTGTACAAAACACCCTGAAATATGATTCTTATCTGAACCTAGACCTCGCCGACACACCACGCAGTGACAGAAATAACCTTCCTTCCTCTGCTCTCCCTCCCTCCTCTCTTTCTCCCCCAACCCTCCCATTCTTTTCACTCCCTCTCTATCTTCTCCCTCCCTTTCCCCTCGCCCATTTCCTACCCCATCCCTTTCTTCTTTCCCTCTCTCCCTCGACTCTCTGTCGTTCCCTTCCCTCCATTCCCTGGTGCTCTCCATCTGTATCCCTCGCCCGTCTACTTTCCTCCACTCGCTTTGCCTCCACTAATGGCCGCACTCCCTTCCATTCCTTATCTTCTGGTCTCTTCAAAGCCTTCAAAGGTCTTTTATTGCCATGTGTATTAATTAAGGTTCGGTGATATACGAATCACCGTACAGCCATACGAACAGAACAGCAACAAGACACACAGCTACATAAGCGTTAACGTAGTGCGGCACGGTGGCGCAGCGGTAGAGTTGCCGCCTTACAGCGAATGCAGCGCCGGAGACTCAGGTTCGATCCTGACTATGGGTGCTGTACTGTACGGAGTTTGTACGTTCTCCCCGTGACCTGCGTGGGTTTTCTCCGAGATCTTCGGTTTCCTCCCACACTCCAAAGACGTACAGGTTTGTAGGTTAGTTGGCTGGGCAAATGTTTTTTTAAAAATTGTCCCTAGTGGGTGTAGGATAGTGTTAGTGTGCGGGGATTGCTGGGCGGCGCGGACCGCGGCGGTGGGCCGAAGGGCCTGTTTCTGCGCTGTATCTCTAAATCTAAAATCTAAAAATCGTAAACATCCACCACAGCGGATTCCCCACATTCCTCACTGCGATGGAAGGCAAGAAAGTCCAAGCTTCTTTCCTCTTTATTGTCCTGTGGTCGGAGCAGTCGAACCATCCATCAGGGCGGTCGTAGCTCCCGCGCCGGGGCGGTCGAAGCTCTTGCGGCTTGGAGTTCCCGAAGTCGGTCTCTGACCAGAGACCGCGGGCTCCCCGATGGAGCTCCGCGGTCGATCCCTGGCAAAGGGATCGCAGGCTCCGCGGTGGAGCTGCGTGGTGGAGCTCCCGAAGTCGGTCTCCAGCAAGAGGCCGCCAACTCCTCGACGGCGGACGGAGATATGATACAGAAAAAACACGCATCACCGTCGAGGTAAGAGATTAGAAAAGTTTCCCCCCCCCGCCCCCCACATAAACAAGCTCAATAACACTAAAAACATACATTTAACACCTACTATGAAAACATAAAGAAGGGAGGCACAGACAGATTGTTGGCGAGGCAGCCATTGCTGGCGCCACCCGGTGGTGGTACCCTTCTTCTCCCCTCCCCTTCCCCCCCCCCCCCACCCATTGCTACCCTTCCCTCCGTATCCCACATCACAAAGACGAGCGGCTTTGTAGGTTCTGTAAATGTGCAGGGAGTGGATAAGAAAATTGGGATAACACCGTGGAACTAGTGTGAATGGGTGATCGATGGTCGACAAGGACTCGGTGGGGCCGAAGGGCCTGTTTCGGCGCCGTGTCTTTCCAATCAATCAGTTTCTCCTCCATTCTTTCTTGCCCCAACTTTCACCCATTCCTCCTCTTCGCCGGCTCTCCTGGTGGGGTGGGGTGGGGTGGGGTGGGGTGGGGTGGGGTTTAGGGGTGCCGACTTCTTCACTCCCAAATACGGGACAAGGTGACGTCACCCAGCCAGCGGCCACGTGCTCCCCGCTCCACCAAATGCGGCAACTCTACCGCTGCGCCGCGGCGATCACTGGAGTGTTGTTGTGAGGGTCTCGGGCAGATAGTGAGGGGGGTTTTGGGGGAGGGGAGGTTGCGGAGGGTTGGGCGATGGGCTGCAGAGGTCGTGGGGTGAGGTTGGGTGGCTGAGATGATGGGCGTCTTTGACCATATGACCCCCCCCCTGTGTGTGTGTACAGGTGGTGGCGGTGGTGATGGACGACTTCACGGACCGGAACATTCTGGAAGACCTGCTGGAGGCGGGTAACCGGCGCAGGGTGGCCGTCTACATCGTGCTGGACCAGGACAACTTGGACAACTTCCTGGAGATGTGTGGTACCCTGGAGCTGAACTATCTGAAGATCAGAGTGAGTGGCCGTAGGGGGGTGAGGGGGTGAGGGGAGGGGATGCCAGAGAGGTCATGTGATAGGAGCAGAATTAGGCCATTCGGCCCATCAAGTCTACTCCGCCATTCAATCATGGCTAATCTATCTCTCCCTCCTAACCCCATTTTCCTGCATTCTCCCCATAACCCCTGACACCCGCACTGATCAAGGATCTATCTATCTCTGCCTTAAATATATCCACTGACTTGGCCTCCACAGCCGTGTGTGGCAAAGAATCCCACAGATTCACCACCCTCTGACTGAAGAAATTCCTCCTCATCTCCTTCCTAAAGGAACGTCCTTTAATTCTGAGGCTGTGACCTCTAGTCCTAACTCTCCCACTGGTGGAAACATCCTCTCCACATCCACTCTATCCAGGCCGCTCACTATTTGGTAAGTTTCAATGAGGTCCCCCCTCATCCTTTTAAACCCCAGCGAGTACAGGCCCAGTGCGGACAAACGCTCACCGTATGTTAACCCACTCATCCCCGGGATCGTTCTCTTAAACGTCCTCTGGATCCTCTCCAGAGCCAGCACATCCTTCCTCAGACATGGTGCCCAAAATTGCTCACAGTACTCCAAATGCATGTTCCACCCCTCCCTTCCAACCCCATCCCTTCCAACTCCCTCCCTGCCATCCCCAACCACCTCATCCTCCCTACACTCCAACCCTCCACACAACCTCACCTTCCACGACCCTCCCCCAACACCTCCACCTCATCCTACCTACCCTCCTACCCTCCATCCTTCCAAACTCCCTACAGTCCAGCCCTCATGCGTCACAGTCCACCACCCTCCCAATCCCTCCATCTCGTCCTTCCAATCCCGCTGCCTCCCTGCACCAACCCTCCCTCCCACCACCCCTCCACAACCCTCCATCACTCTCCCTCCCAATTCACTACACTCCAGCTGGGGTTGCCAACTTTCTCACTCACAAATAAGGGACAAGAGGTGATGTCACCGCCCCGCACCCCACGTGACCTCACCCAGCCAGCGGCCATGTGCTCCCGCTCCACCAATGGTGGCTGCCCGGGCCGGGAGGCGGGTTGCTACGCAACCTCCTTTAGGCAGTGCCCAGGCCTACAGTGTCCGGGCCTACAGTGTCCGGGCCTACAGTGTCCGGGCCTACAGTGTCCGGGCCTGTAGTGTCCGGGCCTACAATGTCCGGGCCTACAGTGTCCGGGCCTACAGTGTCCGGGCCTGTAGTGTCTGGGCCTACAGTGTCCAGGCCTACAGTGTCCGGGCCTACAGTGTCCGGGCCTACAGTGTCCGGGCCTACAGTGTCCGGGCCTACAGTGTCCAGGCCTACAGTGTCCAGGCCTACAGTGTCCGGGCCTACAGCGTCGTCCGGGCCTAATACGGGACAAACCAATTCAACCCAAAATACGGGATGTCCCGGCTAATACAGGACAGTTGGCAACCCTAATCACAATCCACCACCCTCCACCTAACCCCAATCCCTCCATCCCGTCCTTCCAACCCTGCTGCCTCCTTGCACCAACCCTCCCTCCCACCTCCCCTCCACAACCCTCCATCACTCTCCCTCCCAATTCTCTACACTCCAGTCCTCTCGCCTCACCATCCACCGCCAACCCCTCTACCTCGCCCTGCCCACCCTACCCTCCGATCCTCGCTCCCAACTCGCCTTCCACAGCCCTCCATCCCTCAACCTCCCTATGGCGGTCACGGTGGCGCAGCGGTAGAGTTGCTGCCTTACAGCGAATGCAGAGCCGGAGACCCGGGTTCGATCCCGACTATGGGCGCCGTCTGTACGGAGTTTGTCCGTTCTCCCCGTGATCTGCGTGGGTTTTCTCCGAGATCTTCGGTTTCCTCCCACACTCCAAAGACGTGCAGGTTTGTAGGTTAATTGGCTGGGCAAATGTGCAAATTGTCCCTAGTGGATGTAGGATAGTGTTAGTGTGCGGGGATCGCTGGGCGGCGCGGACCTGATGGGCCGAAGGGCCTGTTTCCGCGCTGTATCTCTAAACTAAAACTAAACTGAGCTCCAGTCTTGCCTCACCATCCACCGCCCTCCATCTCGCCCCTCCCTCAGTCCCTCCACCTTGTCTTTCCCACCCCCCTATCTCCCTGCCCTCCGCTCCTCCTGCCCGCCTTGCCTTCCTAAGCCCTCCATCCCTCGCCCACCCAACTCCAGACACTCCAGCCCCAGCGCCTCACTACCAACCACCCTCCACCTCGCCCTCCCCTGCCCCCTCCCACCATACACTCCATCCCTCCCTCCAATCTCTAGTGAGACCGCACCTGGAGTACTGTGTGCAGTTTTGGTCTCCAAATTTGAGGAAGGATATTCTTGCTATTGAGGGAGTGCAGCGTAGGTTTACTAGGTTAATTCCCGGAATGGCGGGACTGTCATATGTTGAAAGATTGGAGCGACTAGGCTTGTATACACTGGAATTTAGAAGGATGAGAGGGGATCTTTTCGAAACGTATAAGATTATTAAGGGGTTGGACACGTTAGGGGCAGGAAACACGTTCCCAATGTTGGGGGAGTCCAGAACCAGGGGCCACAGTTTAAGAATAAGGGGTAGGTCATTTAGAACAGAGATGAGGAAAAACTTTTTCAGTCAGAGAGTTGTGAATCTGTGGAATTCTCTGCCTCAGAAGGCAGTGGAGGCCAATTCTCTGAATGCATTCAAGAGAGAGCTGGATAGAGCTCTTAAGGATAGCGGAGTCAGGGGGTATGGGGAGAAGGCAGGAACGGGGTACTGATTGACAATGATCAGCCGTGATCACATTGAATGGCGGTGCTGGCTCGAAGGGCCGAATGGCCTCCTCCTGCACCTGTTGTCTATTGTCTATCTCGCCTTCCTCACCCATCCCCCGCTCTCCGGGGATCCGGTCGTACGGCCGTTCATCCCCCCAGACACTCTGAAGAAGACCCTTTGTCCGTTTGTCGGGAGGACAGAGGGGCTGCTGGTGTGTGGGTGGGTGGGGGGGGGGGGGGTGGAGGGGGGGGGGGTGGAGGTGGTGGTGAGGTGGAGAAGGACTATCTGCTGCCCCAGCGCCTCTGCTTCCACTACAGAACGTACGGGTGCGCTGCATCGGCGGCACTGGGTTCTACCTGACGGCCGGACGCCTGAAGGGCACCTTGAACCAGAAGTTTATGATCGTGGATGGTGACAAAGCCTTCTCGGGGTCATACAGGTGAGTGGCTGAGCCTGGGCCCCATCCCACCCCACGCACACTCGCCCACCCTGCTAACCCTTGGAGCAAGCAGGTCGACACAGAGAACAAAGGGAGGCACACCAGACTAGGTGTGTGTGTGGGTGCATGTGTGTGGGCGTGGGCACTGTTTATGTGTGGGCATGTGGGTGTGGGTGTGTGTGTGGGCGTGTGTGAGCATGTGTGTGTGTGTGTGTGTGGGCACTGTGTGTGTGTCTGTGTGTGTGTGGGCGTGTGTGTGTGTGTGTGTGTGTGGGCGTGTGTGTGTGTGTGTGTGGGCGTGTGTGTGTGTATGTGTATGTGTGTGTGGGCACTGTGTGTGCAGCCGTGTGTGTGTGTGGGCATGTGTGTGTGCGGGGGCGTGTGTGTGTGTGTGGGTGCGTGTGTATGTGTGTGGGTGCGTGTGTGTGGGCGTGGGCACTGTTTATGTGTGGGCATGTGGGTGTGTGTGGGCGTGTGGGTGTGTGTGGGTGTATGTGTGTGTGTGTGGGTGGGCTTGTGTGGGCGTGGGCACTGTTTATGTGTGGGCATGTGGGTGGGTGTGTGTGTGGGCGTGTGTGTGGGCTTGTGTGGGTGTGGGCATGGGCACTGTGTGTATGTGTGGGTGTGTGTAGGAGTGTGTGTGTGTGTGTGTGGGTGTATGTGGGCGTGTGTGGGTGTGAGCATGGGCACTGTGTGTGTGTATGGGCCTGTGTGTGTATGTGTGGGTGTGAGCATGGGCACTGTGTGTGTGTGTGTGGGCGTGAGCATGGGCACTGTGTGTATGTGTGGGTGTGTGTGTGTGGGCGTGTGTGTGTGGGCGTGTGTGTGAGTGTGTGTGTGTGTGTGTGTGTGTATGTGTGTGGGCACTGAGGGACCCACCATCCTCCCCTCCCCTTCCCCTCTTGTTCCGCTGTTTCTCTTCTCTCCTCCCGCCTACTCGTGCCGTGGGTGGGTACGAGCGACTGGGAAGTTGTAGCCACGACTGAAAACTGGTTAAGGGGAGGAGGAGGAGGACTGGCAGCTCAATGTTCTGGGGTTCAGGAGCTTCAGGAGAGATGGGGGTGAGGGAAAAAGAGGAGGTGGTGGGGTTTGTATCGTTGGTTAAGGCGGATGTCACGGCTGTGGTCAGAGGTGACATTACGGATGGTTCGGCTATTGAGGCTGTACGGTTGGAGCTGAGGAACAAGAAAGCCATGGTCACCTTGTTGGGGGGATACTACAGTCCCCCAAATAGTCAACGGGAATTAGAAGAGTAATGTGCCGGGAGATTGCAGACAGCTGCAGGGCAAATAAGATTTATTCACAAAATGCTGGAGTAACTCAGCAGGTCAGGCAGCATCTCGGGAGAGAAGGAATGGGTGACGTTTCGGGTCGAGACCCTTCTTCAGACTGATGTCGGGGGTGGGACAAAGGAAGGATATAGGTGGAGACAGGAAGATAGAGGGAGATCTGGGAAGGAGGAGGGGAAGGGAGGGACAGAGGAGCTATCTGAAGTTGGAGAAGTCGACGTTCATACCACCGGGCCGCAAACGGCCCAGGCGAAATATGAGGTGCTGCTCCTCCAATTTCCGGCGGGCCTCACTATGGCACTGGAGGAGGCCCATGACAGAGAGGTCAGACTGGGAATGGGAGGGGGAGTTAAAGTGCTGGGCCACCGGGAGATCAGTTGCGTTAATGCGGACCGAGCGCAGGTGTTCAGCGAAGCGATCGCCGAGCCTGCGCTTGGTTTCGCCGATATAAATAAGTTGACATCTAGAGCAGCGGATGCAATAGATGAGGTTGGAGGAGGTGCAGGTGAACCTCTGTCTCACCTGGAAAGACTGTTTGGGTCCTTTGATGGAGTTGAGGGGGGAGGTAAAGGGACAGGTGTTATATCTCGTGCGGTTGCAAGGGAAAGTGCCCGGGGTTAGGGTGGTTTGGGTAGGAAGGGACGAGTGGACCAGGGAGTTGCGGAGGGAACGGTCTCTGCGGAACGCAGAGAGGGGAGGGGATGGAAGATATGGCCAGTGGTGGGGTCCTGTTGTAGGTGACGGAAATGTTGGTGGATGATAATGGACTTGTTGTGGGGGATCTCAACTTTCCCAATATAGACTGGGACTGGGAACATCATAGTGTGAAGGGTTTAAATGGGGTGCAATTCCTCAAATATGTTCAGGAGAGTGATCTTCAACAGTATGTGGAGGCCCCCACACATGAGAGGGCAACGCTGGATCTAGTATTGGGAAATTGGGAAGGGCAAGTCAATGAAGTGTAGGTGGAGGGGCCTTTTGGGCTTACAAAATTCTTAAGGGGTTGGACAGGCTAGATGCAGGAAGATTGTTCCCGATGTTGGGGAAGTCCAGAACAAGGGGTCACAGTTTAAGGATAAGGGGGTAGTCTTTTAGGACCGAGATGAGAAAGTTTTTTTTCACACAGAGAGTGGTGAATCTGTGGAATTCTCTGCCACAGAAGGTAGTTGAGGCCAGTTCATTGGCTATATTTAAGAGGGAGTTAGATGTGGCCTTTGTGGCTAAAGGGATCAGTGGGTATGGAGAGAAGGCAGGTACGGGATACTGAGTTGGATGAGCAGCCATGATCACATTGAATGGCGGTGCAGGCTCGAAGGGCCGAATGGCCTACTCCTGCACCTATTTTCTATGTTTCTATGTTTCTATGACCATTCACCACTGTTCGATTAGGTTTAAGATAGTTATGGATTAGGACGGAGAGGGTCCATGTGTTAAAATGCTCAACTGGGGTCAGGCCAACCTTGAGGGTACGAGATAAGGTCACGCCCAAGTTGACTGGAGCAGGTTATTAGAGGGGAAAGGAACATCGGCCAAGTGGGATGTTTTTAAAAGTGTACTGAAGAGAGCTCAGGATATGTACGTACCCGTTAGAGTGAAGGGCAAAGCAGGGGAATCGAGGACCAGAGGACATAGGTTCAAGGTGAAGGGTAAAAATGTAATAGGAATCCGAGGGGCAACATTTTCACACAGAGGGTGGTGGGTGTGTGGAACAAGCTGCCAGAGGAGGTAGTCGAGGCAGGGGCTATCCCATCATTTCAGAAACAGTTGGACACAGGTACATGGATAGGACAAATTTGGAGGGATATGGACCAAGTTCAGGCAGGTGGGACCAGTGTAGCTGGGACATTGTTGGCCGGTGTGGGCAAGTTGGGCCGAAGGGCCTGTTTCCACACTGTATCACTCTATGAATCTATATCTGCCTCCATCAACGCTCTTGGTAATACGTTCCAGGCACACAATACCCTCTGTGTAAAAAATACTAACAAATAACAAAAAAAATGACTTTCCTCTCCTCTATCCCCTCCTCCTCCTCCCCTCCACCCTTCTTCCTCTCCTCCTCCTCCCCTCCACCCTTCTTCCTCTCCTCCCCTCCACTTCCACCCTTCTTCCTCTCCTCCCCTCCACTTCCACCCTTCTTCCTCCTCTCCACTTCCACCCTCCTTTCTCTCCTCCACCCTCCACCTTCCCCCCCCCCCTCCACCTTTCTCTCCTCCCCTCTACCCTTCTTTTCTCTCTTTCCCTCCACCCTTCTTTCTCTCCTCCACCTTTCTCTCCTCCCCCTCCCCCTCCACCTTTCTTTCTCTCCTCCTCTCCACTTCCTCTCTTCTTTCTCTCCTCCCCCTCCCTTTCTCTCCTCCCCTCCACTTCCACCTTCTTTCTCTCCTCCTCTCCACCTCCACCTTTCTTTCTCTCCTCCTCCCTCCACCTTTCTCTCCTCCCCTCCATCTTTCTCTCCTCCTCCCCATTTCCACCCTTCCCTCCCCCTCCACCCTTCTTTCTCCCCCTCCTCCCCCTCCTCCACCCTCTGCCCTCCACCCTCCACGCGGCAGCTTCACGTGGAGCAGTGCCCGCCTGCACCGTAGCTCGCTGGCCCATTTCACGGGCCAGGTGCTGGAGGCCTTCGACACCGAGTTCCGCGAGCTGTTCGCGTGCTCCGAGGCCGTCGACCTGCACGGCCGCCTGGGCATCGAGCGCTCGATGCCGCAGCTGACCTCCTCCGCCTCCGCCTCGGCCTACGCGGCCGCCGCCAGCCAGCTCCAGCCGCCCCGCTCCAACGAGCTGCGGACCAAGTTCCACCACCCCAAGTACCTGCTGGTGATGGACGGGCTGCGGCGGGCGGCCTCCGACAACCAGCTGGCCGGCGAAAAGGCCGAGAGCAAGGAGAAGGCCTTGGAGCACAGCCTAAGCCGCCGAGACTCCCGCCGGGGCACCATGAAGGACAGCAAGAAGGAGGGCGATGGGGAGAGTGGCCAGGCCGTGCGAGACTGGCTCCTGAACAACGACGTGAAGGGACTGGAGATCCCGGAGCCCTTGGATGACCTGGTCCCAGCCAGCAGGATGCCCAATATGCCCAACATGCCCAACAGGGCCAAGGACCTGAGCTCCAAGGTCAGGCTGCCCAGCTTCGCCAGGGCCTTCGGCGCCAAGGCCTCCGGCAAGGACAAGGCCGAGCCGCCCGAGGAGGTCTCCAGGAAAAGCACCAAAGGCAAGAGGAAGAAAGAAGAGGCGGCCAAAGGCTCCAGGCTGAGCCCTGAGGTTGAAGGTCAGGACAAGGCCAAGGAGAGAGATGGGGGAGAGATAGAGAGGAAGGGGGGGAGTGAGAGAGAGAGGGAGAGAGAGAGATGGGGAGAGGGAGAGATGGGGAGAGGGAGAGATGGGGAGAGGGAGAGATGGGGAGAGAGAGAGATGGGGAGACAGAGGAGGAGAGAGAAGAGATGGGAAGGGAGAGAGAGATGGGGAGAGAGATAGAGAGGGAGAAGGGGGGAGAGAGAGATAGAGAGAGGGAGAGAGATGGGGAGAAAGATGGGGAGAGAGATAGAGAGGGAGAAGGGGGAGAGAGAGATGGGGAGATGGGGAGAGAGATGGGGGAGAGATCGAGAGGGAGAAGGGGGAGAGAGAGAGAGAGAGAGAGAGAGAGAGAGAGAGAGAGAGAGAGAGAGAGAGAGAGAGAGAGAGAGAGAGAGAGAGAGAGAGAGAGAGAGGAGAGGGGGGGAGAGGGGGGAGAGGGAGAGGGGGGAGAGGGAGAGGGGGGAGAGGGAGAGAGGGGAGAGGGGGAGAGGGGGAGAGGGGGAGAGGGGGAGAGGGGGAGAGGGGGAGAGGGGGAAAGGGAGGGAAGGAGAGAGGGAGAGAGAGGGAGAGATGGAGAGATGGAGAGAAAGAGAGATAGAAAGAGATTTAGAGTGAGAGAAAATATTCGGAAGTCCCGATGAGGTAGAGATCCGGCCTGGGTGCCACATTTTCGGGGTGGGGGGGAGATTTCAAGTGCGCTCTGGTAATTTTGTCCGGATTGAAGGGGGTGCAGGACCACCGGTTGCCAGACATTCGGTGGTGGGCCTGTAACTAAAGGTGGGTTCGGGTCAGTGCCGCTCCAGCTAAGACTTGTTTCTCTCGTATTTTCCAGTGAAGCCAAGTTCCTCGTTCCTAGAAAGGCAAGTCAGCACCGTCACCACCAAAAGCAAGCGGGACAAGTGCCGGGTTTCGTGAGGAATGGAGGGCAGAGTCGTGCCGCACGGAGTCAGGCCCTTCGGCCCGTCGAGACTGCTTTGACCACCCGTTTACACCGATCTCTCTTTATTCTCCCCTCATCCCTATCATCTGCACTTCAGCCAACCCCTGGATTCTCCCACCAACGCCCGTGCGTTTTGGAGGACAATGCGGTCACGGGGAGAAGGTGCAAAGCCCGTACGCACTGCGCCCGAGGTGGGGATTGAACCTGGATCGCTGGAGCCCGACCAGGTTTAGTTTAGTTTCAGTTCAGGGAGGCAGCGTGGAAACTGGCCCTTCGGCCCATCGAGCCCACGCCGACCATCCGTTCGCACGCTAGTTCCGTGCTATCCCGCGTCCTCACACCCTCCCTACACACCAGGGGGCAATTAACCTACAAACCCGCTCGTCTGTGGGATGAGGAACCCGGAGCACCCGGAGAAAACCCACGAGGTCACGGGGAGGACGGACAAACTCCACACGGACACCACCCATGGTCAGGATCGACCTGGCGGTCCGTGTTACCACCTGACGGCGGGAGCGGTCCCCAGTGGAGGTCTCTCTATAAGGGGGTCCTCCCGCTTTACATCGGGGACCTGGGGTGGAGAGTGTTGCATAAGGCTATAGCCTGTAACAGATACTTGAGCCGGTTCACGGTCTCGTCTGCCGCTTGTCACTTCTGCGGTGAGGAGGAGACCGTGTACCATTTGTATACAGAGTGCGTGAGGTTACAGCCCCTGTTCCAGTATCTGAAGGGGCTGCTCCTCAAGTTCTGGCTCCATTTTAGCCCTACGCTTTTAATTTTTGGGTACCCGGTACAGAGGGGGGAGGGTCAGGAGGGAGGAGGGGGTCTCCCTGTCGGTCTGCTCCTGGGCCTGGCCAAGATGGCCATCCGCGGGTCCAGGCAGCGGGCAGTCGACGGCCTCACAGAAGTCGGCTGCCTACCCCTGTTCCGGGCTTACGTCCGTGCCCGCGTGTCCCTGGAGAGGGAACACGCGGTGTCCACGGGGACTCTGGAGGCCTTCCGTGAACGCTGGTCGCCGCGGGGGGTTGAATGTATTGTTGACAGAGATGGTGGGATTTTAATGTGATAATTGTTTAATTTGTAAACTGCCGATACAGGCGGCTTTTGTTTGATCACATTTTGCACAGTATGTTTGTATGTTTTTCTTTGGAATAAAACTTTTATATAAAAAAAAATAAATAAAAAAAAAAATGGTCAGGATCGAACTGGGGTCTCTGGCGCTGTGAGGCAGCAACTCTACCGTCGCGCCACACTGTGGTCGAGGTGGGGAAGGGCACAAATTTGGTGACTGGTTACTGAGGGGTTTGCTTCTTTCAGCTGGTGTACCTGTTTCCTTCCTGGTCTTGTTGTCAACATCGATCAGTTGTGACCTACCTGAGATGCTCAACACTGGTGTTAGAAGGTCATTGGTGATAGGAGCAGAATTAGGCCATTCGGCCCATCCAGTCTGCACCGCCATTCAATCGTGGCTGATCTATCCCTCCCTCCTAACCCCTTTCTCCCGCCTTTTCCCCGTAACCCCTGACACCCGCATTAATCAAGAATCTATCTGTCTCTGCCTTAAAAACATCCACTGACTTGGCCTCCACAGCCTTCTGTGGCAAAGAATTCCACAGATTCACCACCCTCTGACTAAATAAATTCCTCCTCATCTCCTTCCTAAAGGAACGTCCTTTAATTCTGAGGCTGTGCCCTCTGGTCCTAGACTCTCCCACTGGTGGAAACGTCCTCTCCACATCCACTCTGTACGTTGGATAACAGCACCCCGCCGTGGCAAAGTGAGGAACTGCAGGCGCCTGGAACCGCAGGTGCCGGCTTACCGAAAGAGAAGAAGCGCAGTGCTGGAGTAACTCAGCGGGTCAGGCAGCATCGCGGCTGTCTCCCATCATTCCCCCCAGAGAGGGAGCCACGGAGAGGGGGGATGGTGGGACAAATCGGGGGGTGGGGACTAACCTTCCGCGCCCTCTAGGTCGGTTGCTGGAGGCGGCCCCCATGGGGAACAAGGGCTGAAGAGAGGGCCGTGCGAGGAGAGGGACGACGGTTCACGGGACCACCAGAATGGTGGCAACGGCTGCAACGGGCCTCTGTGGTCAACTGCAGGACGAAGCCTGGCGAGTGATAGGTGGACGGAGCCTGGCGAGTGATAGGTGGATACAGGGGATGTTTTGATAGGCAGATGGTTGGACAAAACCCCTCACGATTTGCACCTCTTCCCTCCGTGTCTCACAATTTTTATCTGTTCATCTCTGGCCTTTGTCCAACCATCTGCCTATCAAAACACCCCCCTCACCTGTATCCACCTATCACTCCCCATGCCTTGTTCCACTCTCACCTCTCTTCCAGCTCTCTCCCACCTACGACATTCAATCTGAAAAAGGGCCCCACCCGCGTTCTCCACAGATGCTGCCTGACCCATTGAGTTACTCCAGTACTTTGTGTCTTCTTTTTTTTGTAAACCAGCATGTGCAGTTCCACAGGTCAAGAGTTTAGGGCGGCACGGTGGCGCAACAGTAGACTTACCGCCTCACAGCGCCAGAGACCCCGGTTTGATCCCGACTACGGGCGCTGTCTGTACGGAGTTTGCACGTTCTCCCCGTGACCGCCTGGGTTTTCTCCGGGCGCTCCGGTTTCCTCCCACCCTCCAAAGACGTGCGAGTTTGTTGGTTAATTGGCTTGGGTAAAATTGTAAGTTGCCCCTAGCGTGCAGGATGGTGCTGGTGTACGGCTTGATCGCTGGTCGGCGCGGACTCGGTAAGCGCTGAATCTCTAAAGTCTAAGAAGTCATCGCCGTTCTTTCTTGGGGGAGAAGGCGCAAGGATTGACAACGACCTTTGTGCTTCTATTTCTTGGGCTCCTTACGGAGCTGGGACCCAAAAAAGAGCTAGCAAGGACACGGCGCAAGTAGAGATGGTGCCAGCGCCCATTGGAGGGTTACTGGGTAAGACCCATCACCTACAGACCACAGTGAACACCCATGGAACCCGAGTTAAAGATGGAGCTGGCACTGACTCGAGCAGAACCCAAACGTGTTGCACCTGCTTCAAATCCTAGAATTACTGTCAGTATTTTAAGTTGTTCCGCATTCAGTGCCTTTCAAAATCATAGATCACCCCCCACCATAGTGGGAATAATTGCTTGAAGCTTTGGTATTTTTCTACATGGGTCTTGGAGTTGGGTCTGACACAGGATGAAAATGACCCATTCAGCAAAGATTAAACGCGACCCAGGACTGTTGCATGAAGTATGTGTATGGTCACATTATATTATAAGGGTCCACCACCGATTTCCGGGCTCCCTTGGTTCCAGAGGCTTGTTGGATTATCCATGTTGTGCCGGGCCTACAGAGGTCACGGCCTCCTGAGAGGTGTCCAACGGTACCGGAACGTTCCGCCTAGGCCGCAGTGGGGGCAAATTCCACCCGCCGATCGGCCGCGGAAGTCCCGGTGAGGTCGAGATCGGCCGCCTCACCCGGCTTGCGTGCCACATTTTCGGGGGGGACTTCCATGGGGGGGGGGGGAGATTCCAAGTGCGCTCTCCTAATTTTGTCCGGATTAAAGGACCAACGGTTGCCAGGAAAACATCGGTGGACGTGCTTCAAAATAAAAATGCACACGTTCCATCAACTTTACACGGAATATCAAATGCAAATATTTTGTACATTTCTGTAATTATGTTTAATAAAGTTTATTTTAAAGATATTTGGCCCAAATGGTTTAATGGTGGGTGGCTGTTTCGGGGAGCAAATTCTGAACCATTAGAAGGAATATTCCAAAAATTGGAAATAAGTACAGCAGATTCACAGCTGGAAAGCAAACATTTTTATGTCTCCTATTTTAGGTGGCTAACCTTCAAACAACCCCTCTCCTTTTTTTCCTCCCCTCTTTCCTGTGTTCCATCTAGATGCGAACCCAATTCTCCTTTTTCCCCTTCCCTCCATCCCCTTCCATCGATATATTCGATGGCACGGTGGCGCAGCGGTAGAGTTGCTGCCTTACAGCGAATGCAGCGCCGGAGACTCAGGTTCGATCCTGACTACAGGCGCAGTCAACGGAGTTTGTACGTTCTGCATGGGTTTTCACCGAGATCTTCGGTTTCCTCCCACACTCCAAAGACCTACAGGTTTGTAGGTTAATTGACTGGGTAAAATGTAAAAGCAATTGTCCCTAGTGTGTGTAGGATAGTGTTAATGTGCGGGGATCGCTGGGCGGCGTGGACTTGGTGGGCCGAAGGGCCTGTTTCCGCGCTGTATCTCTAAATCTAAATCTAAAAACAAAAATTCCCTCCCCTCTGGCTTCAAATTTCACGCCTTTTCTCTCCTTATCTGACAATCATCTCTGATCTTTGTCCAACCATTGCAACACTCTCCCCCTGCCCCCCCTCACCTGTATCACTTGCTAAGCTTTGTCCTGCCCACACCTCTATTCCAACTTTCTCCCCCCCCCTCCCCTGACAATCAGACTGAAGGATGGTCCTGACCCGAATCCTCACCACTGAGTTACTCCAGCACTCTCTGTCTATCTTTTGGCATAAACCAGCATCTGCAGTTCTTGCAAGCTCTTGCTAATTTCACCGGTTTTATCCCTTCGTATTCACCTCGTCTCCAGCCAACAATGGACCATTGTGGGCTCCAACCTTTCCTGCATCATCGATGGCAGCTCTGCTTTGTTCTGCACCTTCCCCTACCTCTAGTTTTCCCCTCCCTGACTCGACGAAGGGTCTTGACCCAAAACATCACCCGTTCCTTCTCTCCAGAGATGCTGCCTGACCCGCTGAGTTACTCCAGCATTTATCTCCACTTAGCACTTGCTAGGCTTTGTCCTGACACCAAAGATAGACACAAAATTTGCAAAATAGACATAGCAAAGAGTGGGAAGCCAGAGGATTGGGACTCTTTTAAAGAGCAACAGACGATAACTAAAAAGGCAATACGGGGAGAAAAGATGAGGTATGAGGGTAAGCTAGCCAATAATATAAAGGAGGATAGTAAAAGCTTTTTTAGGTATGTGAAGAGGAAAAAAATAGTCAAGGCAAATGTGGGTCCCTTGAAGACAGAAGCAGGGGAATTTATTATGGGGAACAAGAAAATGGCAGACAAGTTGAACCGGTACTTTGGATCTGTAAGGAAGATACAAACAATCTCCCAGATGTTCTAGTGGCAAGAGATCCTAGAGTGACGGTGGAACTGAAGGAAATCCACATTAGACAGGAAATGGTGTTGGGTAGACTGATGGGACTGAATGCTGATAAATCCCCAGGGCCTGATGGTCTGCATCCCAGGGTACTTAAAGAGGTGGCTCTAGAAATTGTGGACCCATTGGTGATCATTTTCCAATGTTCTATAGATTCAGGATCAGTTCCTGTGGACTGGAGGGTAACTAATGTTATCCCACTTTTTAAGAAAGGAGGGAGAGAGAAAACGAGAAATTATAGACCAGTTAGTCTGACATCTGTGGTGGGGAAGATGCTGGAGTCAATTACGGAGTCAACGAAATTGCGGAGCATTTGGATAGCAGTAACAGGATCATTCCGAGTCAGCATGGATTTACAAAGAGGAAATCATGCTTGACTAATCTTCTGGAATTTTTTGAGGATGTAACTAGGAAAATTGACAGGGGAGAGCCGGTGGATGTGGTGTCCCTCGACTTTCAGAAAGCCTTCGACAAGGTCCCACATAGGAGATTAGTGGGCAAAATAAGAGTACATGGTATTGGAGGTAGGGTACTGACATGGATAGAAAATTGGTTGACAGACAGAAAGTGTGGGGATAAATGGGTCCCTTTCAGAATGGCAGGCAGTGACTAGTGGGGTACCGCAAGGCTCGGTGGTGGGACCGCAGCAATTTACAATATACATTAATGACTTGGATGAAGGGATTAAAAATACCATTAGCAAATTTGCAGATGATACAAAGCTGGGTGGTAGTGTGAACTGTGAGGAAGATGCTACGAGGTTGCAGGGAGACTTGGACAGGTTGTGTGAGTGGACGGATGCATGGCAGATGCAGTTTAATGTGGATAAGTGTGAGGTTATCCACTTTGGTGGTAAGAATAGGAAGGCAGATTATTATCTGAATGGTGACAAGTTAGGAAAAGGGGACGTACAACGAGATCTGGGTGTCCTAGTGCATCAGTCACTGAAAGGAAGCATGCAGGTACAGCAGGCAGTGAAGAAAGCCAATGGAATGTTGGCCTTCATAACAAGAGGAGTTGAGTATAGGAGCAAAGAGGTCCTTCTGCAGTTGTACAGGGCCCTGGTGAGACCGCACCTGGAGTACTGTGTGCAGTTTTGGTCTCCAAATTTGAGGAAGGATATTCTTGCTATTGAGGGCGTTTACTAGGTTGATTCCCGGAATGGCGGGACTGTCATATGTTGAAAGACTGGAGCGACGAGGCTTGTATACACTGGAATTTAGAAGGATGTGAGGGGATCTTATCGAAACGTATAAGATTATTAAAGGGTTGGACACGTTAGAGGCAGGAAACATGTTCCCAATGTTGGGGGAGTCCAGAACCAGGGGCCACAGTTTAAGAATAAGGGGTAGGCCATTTAGAACTGAGATGAGGAAAAACCTTTTCAGTCAGAGAGTTGTGAATCTGTGGAATTCTCTGCCTCAGAAGGCAGTGGAGGCCAATTCTCTGAATGCATTCAAGAGAGAGCTGGATAGAGCTCTTAAGGATAGCGGAGTCAGAGGGTATAATAATAATAATAATAATATATTTATTTTATATAGCGCCTTATCACATGCTCAAAGCGCTTTACAAATACATTTAACATAGAGACAAACAGACAAACTATCCTGACGGAAAAGCGGCGAATACTCAACGCCAGCGTCCTCTCACGTCAGGTATGGGGAGAAGGCAGGAACGGGGTAGTGATTGAGAATGATCAGCCATGATCAGATAGAATGGCGGTGCGTACAGGCTCGAAGGGCCGAATGGCCTCCTCCTGCACCTATTGTCTAATCTCTACTCAGTGATGGGTGGATGAAGCGCTGCGATGCCTCGCCAGTGCACTAGGTGTCGCTGTCGGCGGCGGGCAGCCCCACCCCCACCCCCACCCCCAGCCCCAGCCCTCTCCGTGGCATCTTGTCTCGGCTCCGTCTCCACGGGGAGCTCCGGGTCCGCAAAACACCGGCAAATTAACCTTTAAAAAACCGACATTTACAACAAAGGGTTCAGTCCGATGCAAGACGCGGGGTTTAGTGACAGTTTAATGAGAATAAATTCGACGGGTCGCCTCACCCAACCTGTTTAACGGAAGGGATCCGAGCACTTTACGACAGTGTCCTGTGAGGGCGCCGACCCGATTTACGGCAGCGTGGCACGCGACCGTAAAGTGTGCGCGACGGAGATAAAATCCTGATTTCGGGCGAATTAATTCATTTTAGTTCAACTAGCTGGGGATTTTCCAGCCCCAACAAACACACGCGTGAGGTTTGCACCGTCTGAGGGGCAAAGGGCAAATGTTTGGTTTAGAAGCTGCTGGTTTTTGCGACAGTGTCGCGCCGCCCCGTTCCGCTGGCGTTTCCGGATTACGGCAGTCGGCTCCCCGCGGCCGCCGATCTCCCTCACGATCCGGATCCGAATCCGCCGCCATCGGGCCGGAGAGAGAACAGAGAGCGGGTGAGGACGGCGACGCGGGCGGCCGGGGCTCCTCTGGACCCCGGGGAGAGGGGTGCGGCCCCCGGGGGGTGGGATTGAAGGGTGGATGGAGCGGGATTGCCGCGCCCCCCCCCCTCCCCGCCCCCGGGTAGGGCGGCCTCCAGCTGGCGCTGGGTAGCGAGGGAGAGGGGCCGGCTCCTGCTCTCTGAGGCTGTAGTTAATACCAGTGAGCAGCTTGTAGACTGGGCCGTACACTGGCCACCCATTGTATCCCACCCAGTGTAGTCCAGTTATGCAGTGACCGCCCTAGCGTGGCCCAGTGTTACACAGTCACCATCTCAGTGCAGTTCAGTGCCAACCCCAGTGTAGCTTAATGACTACACCCCTGTTATACAGTGACCACCCCAGGCAGTGTAGTCCAGTGACCACCCTAGTGTTATACAGTGACTGCCCAGTATATCCTCCCCGTCTATACAGTGACCACCCAGTGTACCCACCCCAGTGCCATCGAGTCTCCCTCCCAGTGATATACAGTGACCACCCCAGTGATATACAGTGACCGCCCCAGTGATATACAGTGACCGCCCCAGTGATATACAGTGACCGCCCCAGTGATATACAGTGACCGCCCCAGTGATATACACTGACTGCCCCAGTGATATACAGTGCATCCTTCCAGTGTTGTCCAGTGTATCCTTCCAGTGTTGTCCAGTGTATCCTTGCAGTGTTGTCCAGTGTATCCTTGCAGTGTTGTCCAGTGTATCCTTGCAGTGTTGTCCAGTGTATCCTTGCAGTGTTGTCAGTGTATCCCCCCAGTCTTGTCCAGTGTATCCCTCCAGTGTTATACAGTGGTCACCCAGCTTATACAGTGATGACCTAGTGCCACCCAGTCTCCCTCTCAGTGTTACACAGTGATCACCCAATGTATCTTCCCCAGTGTTATACAGTGACCTCCCAGTGTTATGGTGACCACCCAGTGTATTCCTCCCATTGTTATATCCCAGTGTTACACAGTGACCACCCAGTGTATCCCTCCTGGTGAGCAGTGAACCATCCATCATAACCCTGCCAGTGTTCAAATATTGACCAGCTGCTCTACTTCTTTCAGACTTGTGCGGTTCCATGAACACTTTGGCTTACTTTTTCCCGGGTCTTACTGTGAACCATTATTGTCCATGCATCAAAATGAGATAAAACATTTGGGGTGTGTGAATATGAGATAATTGTGCAATTGTGAGGTTCTTGTTCATCGGTATGTATTGGCATGTGTAGAAACTGCAGATGCTGGTTTAAACCAAAGATAGACACAAAATGCTGGAGTATCAATAGACTAGACAATAGGTGCAGGAGTAGGCCATTCGGCCCTTCGAGCCAGCACCGCCATTCAATGTGATCATGGCTGATCATTCTCAATCAGTACCCCGTTCCTGCTTTCTCTCCATACCCCCTGACTCCGCTATCCTTAAGAGCTCTATCTAGCTCTCTCTTGAATGTATTCAGAGAATTGACCTCCACTGCCTTCTGAGGCAGAGAATTCCACAGATTCACAACTCTCTGACTAAAAAAGTTTTTCCTCATCTCTGTTCTAAATGGCCTACCCCTTATTCTTAAACTGTGGCCCCTGGTTCTGGACTCCCCCAACATTGGGAACATGTTTCCTGCCTCTAACATGTCCAACCCCTTAATAATCTTATACGTTTCGATAAGATCCCCTCTCATCCTTCTAAATTCCAGTGTATACAAACCTAGTCGCTCCAGTCTTTCAACATATGACAGTCCCGCCATTCCGGGAATTAACCTAGTAAACCTACGCTGCACGCCCTCAATAGCAAGAATATCCTTCCTCAAATTTGGAGACCAAAACTGCACACAGTACTCCAGGTGCGGTCTCACTAGGGCCCTGTACAACTGCAGAAGGACCTCTTTGCTCCTATACTCAACTCCTCTTGTTATGAATACCAACATTCCATTGGCTTTCTTCACAGCCTGCTGTACCTGCATGCTTCCTTTCAGTGACTGATGCACTAAGACACCCAGATCACGTTGTACATCCCCTTTTCCTAACTTGACACCATTCAAATAATAATCTGCCTTCCTATTCTTACCACCAAAGTGGATAACCTCACACTTATCCACATTAAACTGCATCTGCCATGCATCCACCCACTCACACAACCTGTCCAAGTCACCCTGCAACCTCATAGCATCTTCCTCACAGTTCACACTGCCAGGGACAGGCAGCATCTCTGGACTACTTCAGACTGATGAAGGGTGTCGACCTGAAACGTCACCCATTCCTTCTCTCCAGAGATGCAGCATGTTCCGCTGAGTTACTCCAGCATTTTATGTCTGTCTTCAATACGTATTGGAACACCGTCCTGCGGGACATGTTCAGAGAATCAAGAAAAAGGGGTAGGGCATTTTGGACAGATGAGGAAAAACTTCTTTACCCAGAAAGTTGTGAATCTGTGGAATTCTCTGCCACAGAAGGCAGTGGAGGCCAATTCACTGGATGTTTTCAAGAGAGAGTTAGATTTAGCTCTTGGGGCTAACGGAATCAAGGGACATGGGGGAAAAGCAGGAATGGGGTACTGATTTTAGATGATCAGCCATGATCATATTGAATGGTGGTGCTGGCTCAAAGGGCCGAATGGCATACTCTTGCAGCTATTGTTCTGTTTTTATTTTGTGTTCGGATTTAGATGTGGAGTAAAAAATAAATAGACTGACAGGAACTTCTAGACAGATATAATCATGGAGAGTTACACTGCTCTAGGGTTTGAAGAATCTCCTATCCACTTTCTTTTCTACTGCCTCTTTCCCCCTTGTCCTCTGATCAACTGGACTCTGATAACCTGCATTTGCGTTCCAGACACACTTTATTTACTTGTGCACAAGGAGAACAGCACAGTCCCAGTTACCGCACTACTCTAAAATTCTGCTCAGAAGTGTCAACGTTTATGCAGGGTTTGATCAATTGAAATCTCGCACACTCTAATTCATTATCACCAATCATAAGATCATAAGTGATAGGAGCAGAATTAGGCCTTTAGGCCCATGAAGTCTACTCTGCCATTCAATCATGGCTGATCTATCTCTCCCTCCTAACCTCATTCTCCTGCCTTCTCCCCAAAACCTACTAATCAAGAATCTATCTGTCTCTGCCTTAAATATATCCACTGACTTGGCCTCCGCAGCCTTCTGTGGCAAAGAATTCCACAGATTCACCACCCTCTGGTGAAAGAAATTACTCCTCATCTCCTTTCTAAAAGGACGTCCTTTTATTCTGAGGCTGTGACCTCTAGTCCTAGACTCTCCCACTAGTGGAAACATCCTCTCCACATACATTCTATCTAAGCCTTTCACTATTCTGTACTTTTCAATGAGGTTCTCCCACATTTTTCTAAACTTCAGCAAGTACAGGCCCAGTGCCGTCAAACACTCAACATATGCTAACCTACTCATTCTTGGGATCATTCTTGTAAACCTTCTCTGGACCCTCTCCAGAGCCAGCACATCCTTCCTCAGATATGGTGCCCGAAATTGCTCGCAATACTCTAAGTGTGGCCTGACCAGTGCCTTATAGAGCCTCAGCATTACATCCCTGTTTTTATATACAAGCCCACTCAAAATAAATGCTAGCATTGCGTTTGCTTTCTTAAGTTCTTGAAAAACACTAATGTCTAATACAAAATACATGCTGTTCAATCCTATATTTGCGTTTAATCTCGGTAAAAATAACTCTGCCCCCTTTGTCCCCTTTCCCTTCCACCTTCAGCCCTCAAGATTAAAGGACATTCCTTTAGGAAGACGAGGAGGAATTTCTTTAGTCAGAGGGTGGCAAATCTGTGGAATTCTTTACCACAGAAGGTTGTGGTGCCTGTCAATAGATGTTGTTAAGGCAGAGATAGATAGATTCTTGATTAGTACGGGTGTCGGGTTATTGGGAGAAGGCAGGAGAATGGGGTGTGGAGAGAGAGATAGATCAGCCATGATTGAATGGCGGAGCAGACTTGATGGGCCGAATGCCCTAATTCTGCTCCTATGACCTTATGCCCTCTCTGCCCACCCATCTCCCCTTCACCTGTGCCCTTCTAACAGTGCCCCTCTGTTAAATTGGAGCAATTGTGTTCGGGAACTGGACTAGCGGCTTCAAGTTAATCTGCAGTCAGTGACCAGGTTTCTGTGGTGCTCGCCTTCTCACTCCCCACTTCATTGAGTGTTGCTTTGCCGTCTCTTTGCAGCAGAGTCGTGGAAGATGGCGCGATTCCTGACTCCGGTGATCCAGGACAACCCGTTCGGATGGGGACCGTGCGCAATGCCAGACCAGTTCAAGGACATGCCATATCAGCCCTTCAGTAAAGGTGACCGACTGGGAAAGGTGAGTGCTTCCCCGGGCCACAATGTGGAGTGTCTCGGCTGCCAAGAGTTGACTGGGTTGGAAGGAGGCCATTTGGTCTGTGCCCGCTTCGTGTAAACCAATCCAATCATTCCCCTTCCTCCCATTCCACTCACATACCCGGCACAATAACCCGCCTTGAATATCACAAAATGCTGGAGTAACTCAGCAGGTCAGGCAGCATCTCGGAGAGAGGGAATGGGTGACGTTTCAGGCCGAGACCCTTCTTCAGACTGAAGGGTCTCGACCCGAAACGTCACCCATTCCCTCTCTCCTAGATGCTGCCTGACCTGCTGAGTTACTCCAGCATTTTGTGATACCTTCGATTTGTACCAGCATCTGCAGTTATTTTCCTACACGCCTTGAATATCATGTCCTTTTGAATCATTGATCACGACTGGGCGTCGCGGTGGCGCAGCGGTAGAGTTGCTGCCTCACAGCACCAGAGACCTGGCTTCAATCCTGACCACGGGTGGTGTGGCACGGAGTTTGCACGTTCTCCCCGTGACCCGTGTGGGTTTCTCCATGTGTTTCGGTTTCACCCCACGTTCCAAGACCTACAGGTTTGTAGGTTAATTGGCTTCGTTAAAAATTGTAAATTAAAATATTTTATTGGTGTCTAATGTGCAGGATAGAACTAGTGTATGGTGATCGCTGGTCAGCGCGGACCTGGTGGGCTGAAGGGCCTGTTTCCGTGCTGTATATCTCTTTGGAAAAAAAAAAGATTATTGTTTCAATAGAGTATCTCCATGACCTCACACTATTCCCTTTGCCCACCACCCTCTCTACAGTTTGAAACTAACTTACATTCTCACTTTTCCTCCTGAAAAGTGAATACTGTTTTACTTTCCACAGTTTCTTCCTGACCTGCCGAGTGTTGGAATAATTACGGCAGATATTGACAGATTCTTGATTAGTGCGGGTGTCAGGGGTTGTAGGGAGAAGGCAGGAGAATGGGGTTGAGAGGGAAAGATAGATCAGCCATGATTGAATGGCAGTGGACTTGATGGGCAGAATGGCCTAATCCTCTGCCTGTGATTTATGCAGCATCTGCTTCAGAAGCCCCTTCAAATCTTATGTGTTTCAATGGGGCCACCTTCAATGAGTATGGGCCCAACCTTCAATGAGCATGGGCCCAACCTTCAATGAGCATGGGCCCAACCTTCAATGAGCATGGGCCCAACCTTCAATGAGCATGGGCCCAACCTTCAATGAGCATGGGCCCAACCTTCAATGAGCATGGGCCCAACCTTCAATGAGCATGGGCCCAACCTTCAATGAGCATGGGCCCAACCTTCAATGAGCATGGGCCCAACCTTCAATGAGCATGGGCCCAACCTTCAATGAGCATGGGCCCAACCTTCAATGAGCATGGGCCCAACCTTCAATGAGCATGGGCCCAACCTTCAATGAGCATGGGCCCAACCTTCAATGAGCATGGGCCCAACCTTCAATGAGCATGGGCCCAACCTTCAATGAGCATGGGCCCAACCTTCAATGAGCATGGGCCCAACCTTCAATGAGCATGGGCCCAACCTTCAATGAGCATGGGCCCAACCTTCAATGAGCATGGGCCCAACCTTCAATGAGCATGGGCCCAACCTTCAATGAGCGTGGGCCCAACCTTCAATGAGCGTGGGCCCAACCTTCAATGAGCGTGGGCCCAACCTTCAATGAGCGTGGGCCCAACCTTCAATGAGCGTGGGCCCAACCTTCAATGAGCGTGGGCCCAACCTTCAATGAGCGTGGGCCCAACCTTCAATGAGCATGAGCCCAACCAGTTCACACCTTTGTTAAAGGTACCTTCTTCTGCCGGACATGGTCTCTCCAAAGTCATACGCATTTGTACCAAGAGTTTTCCACATTGAACACAGTCTGCTCTGCAGTAAAGGCCAAACAGGGTCTTTTACTCGCCTGTCAAATACCGTTCAATGGTCCGTTATCTCGTACCGAGATGCCGTGAAATTCACTTTTGTATACCGTCCTGTACAAGTTTCACTGTGCACAGGCACTTGGATAGTTAAATAATTGAAAGCTGTGAGCAAAAACAAACTGATGGAGGAGCTCGGCAGGTCAGGCAGCATCTGTGGAGGGGATGAACGGGCGACGGTTAGGGCGCGACCTTTCCTCGGACAATTCAAAGCTATACTCGGTGTAATTTGGGTGTTCTGGTTTTTATTTTGATTTGACTTATTTTGACACAGGCATAACTATATATTTCTGCAGGTCGCTGATTGGACAGGAGCCACCTATCAGGATAAGAGATACACCAGTAAGTACCGGTGTACTGAAGCATCAGTGACGTTTTTGGCTTATTTTATTTTTCTGCTGCCGAGAGTTTCTTGTCCTTTTTGGTAGCACAGATACTGGCTTACACTTTATATCTGCTGCCTACCTACAGCCAGTTATGTGAGCCCAGACACTGGGGATATTGAGAAGGTATCTGACCATACCAGCCTTCCACTTGCACTTGGTTATTGAAATGGTTCGGTGGCCAGCCATACTGAACACAATCAGGGGCAGCACAGTGGCATTGGGGTGGCACTGTGTGCGGCACGGTGGCGCAGCGGTAGAGTTGCTGCCTTACAGCGAATGCAGCGCCGGAGACTCAGGTTCGATCCTGACTACGGGCGCCGTCTGTACGGAGTTTGTACGTTCTCCCCGTGACCTGCGTGGGTTTACTACGAGATCTTCGGTTTCCTCCCACACTCCAAAGACGTACAGGTATGTAGGTTAATTGGCTGGGCAAATGTAAAAATTGCCCCTAGTGGGTGTAGGATAGTGTTAGTGTGCGGGGATCGCTGGGCGGCGCGGACCCGGTGGGCCGAAGGGCCTATTTCTGCGCTGTATCTGTAAAAATCTAAAATAATAATAAAAAATGGTAGAGTTGCTGCCTGGCAACGCCAGAGACCCGGGTTCGATCCTCACTAAGGATTGACCTGTTCACGCTGGGTTTGATCCTCACTAAAGGTGCTTGTCTGTGTCGAGTTTGTGACCCTGCGGGTTTTCTCTGGGTTCCTCCCACACTCCAAAGATGTCCAGGTTTTGTAAATTATCTGTAATGTGTAGGATAGTGCTCGTGTGTGGGTGATTGCTGGTCGGCACGGTCTCAGTAGGCCGAAGGGCCTATTTGCACGCTGTATCTCTACAGTTTAAAGTAAAAACTGCTTCCATCACTGGTGTAAGAGAGATTTCGAGGTCATCGCCTGAAAGAGTTGTTTCTCTAATTTCCTTGTATCTCAATGACTAACGCTTGCATCCGAGTCCTGCTGCCGATAACCACGGGACTTGGTGGCGAGTGCATTTGAGTTGAATGCAGCATGAATGAAGTGTTAGGCTTATGACCAGAACCAGCGTTTGGGCCCGTAAGTAGCAGGCTATCTGGCCGAAATCTCATTGCAATGAGTGAGAAGCTTGCAGTGTCTATATTCACTGCTGAACCTCCCATGTGACACCAGTGATTACCCTCCTAAAGTGTTTAATTGTCTGTGGGGCATTTGGAGTGAAATAACATTGTGGAAATGCAAGTTCTGTCCAGCTTCCAAAGGTGACTCAGCTGCCGGTGTGCTTCCTCTCTCTCTCTCTCTCTCTCTCTCTCCCCCATAGATAAGTACTCCTCCCAGTTCGGTGGTGGCAGTCAGTATGCCTATTTCCATGAGGAAGATGAGACCAGCTTCCAGCTCGTTGACACTGCTCGTACCCAGAAGACTGCGTACCAGAGGAACCGCATGAGATTCGCTCAGGTAAAAAAATCTTCTTTGGAGCTCTCTGCACGTTTTGGTGGTGCGGGGGAGGAGTCCAGCAGTGAAAGATGGTCAAATCAGGAGAGCCTCGTAAGACCATCGGGCGGCACGGTGGCGCAGCGGTAGAGTTGCTGCGAATGCAAGACTCAGGTTCGATCCTGACTACGGGCGCCGTCTGTACGTTCTCCCCGTGACCTGTGTGGGTTTTCTCCGAGATTTTTTGGTTTCCTCCCACACTCCAAAGACGTGCAGGTATGTAGGTTAATTGGCTGGGCAAATGTAAAAAAATTGTCCCTAGTGTGTAGGATAGTGTTAGTGTGCGGGGATCGCTGGGCGGCGCGGACCCGGTGGGCCGAAGGGCCTGTTTCCTCACTGTATCTCTAAATCTAAATCTAAAAAAAACCCATAGGAGCAGAATTAGCCCCATTCCACCCATCAAGACTGCTCTGCCATTTGATCACGGCTGATCTACCTTTCCCCCTCAACCCCATTTTCCTCCCTTCTCCCCTTATTATTTTCAGTTTAGTTTATTGTCACGTGTACCGAGCGAGGTAGGGCGAAAAGCTTTTTTGATGCGTACTGTCCAGCCAACGGAGAGTCTATACGTAATTACAATCAAGCCGTAGGTGCCCTTCCTCATCAAAAGCCGATCAATCTCTGCTTTAAAACTACCCAAATGTCTTGGCCTCCACAGCCGTCTGGTGGCAATGAATCCCGCAGATTCATCACCCTCTGTCTAAAGAAATTTCTCCACATCTCCATTCTAACAGTATGTCCTTTTATTCTGGTCCTAGACTCTCCCGTTACTGGAAATGCACAACCCTTGCACTGGTGATAGACACAAAGTGTTAGAGTAGAATAACTCAGCAGGTCAGGCAGCAGCTCTGGGGGGAAAAAGGATGGGTGTATATTCGGGTCCGACCCAAAATGTCTCCCATCCTTTCTCTCCAGAGATGCTGCCTGACCCGCTGAGTTACTCCAGCACTTCGTGTCTATTTTTGGTATAACCGGTCTGCAACCGCCATTTGTTTCCACATTCTTGTACTGGTGACGGGTACAAGGATGTCAGACTTATAAGACAATTCACAGAGGTGCAATGGCACAGTGGTTGGGGAAACCAGACTATTGTCAAGAGGATCGCACTATCAGTGAGAAGAAGGGTCTCGGCCCGAAACGTCACCCATTCCTTCTCTCCAGAGATGCCGCCTGTCCCGCTGAGTTACTCCGGCATTGTGTGTCGTATCTTCACACTGTTGAACACGAGTTCAAAGCCCGACAAGGCAGCAGGAGTATCTGGTCAAAACAAATGAGTTGGCCATGAAACTTTCTGATTATCGTGACAACTGACCTTGGTTTTTAAATTTGCAGCAAAGGAACATGAGGCGTGAGAAGGATCGCCGTCAGATGTTGCAGTTCAACATGCAAACTCTTCCCAAGAGTGCCAAGCAGAAGGAGAGGTGAGCTTATTGTTTCTCCTGCCATCGTCCTCTAGTCAACCATCGGGAATGTTTAAACCCCGCTCACTAGGATTCATTCTCCTGTTCCCGTGACTGTTCCCTGCATAGTTTGGCCGGCCCTTTGACTGCAGGAGTCCTCGGTGCCCTGGTTATAGAGTCACACAGCCCGGAAACAGGCCCTTTTTTGCCCAACTTGCATAAGCTGACCAAGATGCCCCATCTACACTAGTCGCACTTGCCCACGTTTGGCCAGATCGTAAACCTTTCCTATCCATGTACCTGTTCAAATATTTTTTAAATGGTGTTACTGTAACTGCCTCAACTATCTCCTCGGGCAGCTCCTTCCATGTGCCCACTGCCCACAGTGTGGAAAAAGTTGCCCCTCAGGTTCCTGTTAAATCTTTCCACCTTGAACCTACATCCTCTAGTTCTTGCTTCCTTCTTGCAGTAGTGTGACCAAAACTGGGCGCAATTCTCCAAATGCGGCCTCATCCCGTGTGTTGTACAGTTGTAGCATAACATCCCAACCTTTATTTAGAAAAATAACTGCATATGTTGGTACAAATCGAAGAGTCTGAGGAAAGGTCTCAACCCGAAACGTCACCCATTCCTTCTCTCCAGAGATGCCTCCTGACCCGCTGAGTTACTCCAGCATTTTGTGATCCCAACTTTTATATTCGATAGCCTGACTGAAGGCCATTGTGCCGAAAGCCTTTTTGGTCACTCGATGCGATGATGCTTCTGTGATGAAAGGGCAGGATTTGGAGTTGCCTAATCAGTGGTGAAAACCAATTGAATCTTGGCGTTCAGAAGGGAACAAGATAAATGGATGGGCTACAGGAATATGGGGCAGGAGTGGGGAGAAAAAGGATTGATTTTGGAAAGAGCTGGTACATAGAGGACTAAATTCATTCCACTCGATCTGTCCAACATTTACATCCGTTTCATTAGAAAGAGATTGTGATAAAGTAGGACTTCACATGTGCAGGTCAAGAAGAGAGGTCTGTCTTTTCCAACATATAAAAATATTAATCTTTTCTCCAGTTAGAAGGAATCCAATTCCCATTACCATTGGCATGTGAGGTTTATCTGGTGACAAGGATCTTTTTTTGCTCAGAGTATTCCCTCTGCAATGAGCTGCCGGAGGAAGATATAGAGGTGGAAATAATTACGGCCTTCTGCTTGAAGTTGGCTCTTGGTGTAAAGTTATCTTGCTCAAGGTGCCTCCTTCCTGCTGACGTTAAAGCTTGCTAGTTTGTGGTTTTCACCGGCTCTGGTGGTCCCACGCTATCCCTCCCTGTGCTGGAGCTAGGGCAGCCGTCTGCAAGGTTGGGTTGCGATGGAAGGGGAAAACAACTGCAGATGCTGGTTTAAATCGAAGGTAGACACAAAATGCTGGAGTAACTCTGGGTCAGGCAGCATCTCAGGAGAGAAGGAATGGGTGACGTTTCGAGTCAATAGACAATAGGTGCAGGAGTAGGCCATTCGGCCCTTCGAGCCAGCACCGCCATTCAATGTGATCATGGCTGAACATTCTCAATCAGTGCCCCGTTCCTGCCTTCTCCCCATACCCCTTGACTCCACTATCCTTAAGAGCTCGATCTAGCTCTCTCTCGAATGCATTCAGAGAATTGGCCTCCACTGCCTTCTGAGGCAGAGAATTCCACTGATTCACAACTCTCTGACTGAAAAAGTTTTTCCTATTCTCCGTTCTAAATGGCCTACCCCTTATTCTTAAACTGTGGCCCCTGGTTCTGGACTCCCCCAACATTGGGAACATGTTTCCTGCCTCTAACGTGTCCAACCCCTTAATAATCTTATACGTTTCGATAAGATCCCCTCTCATCCTTCTAAATTCCAGTGTATACAAGCCTAGCCGCTCCAGTCTTTCAACATATGACAGTCCCGCCTAGTGAACCTACGCTACACGCCCTCAATAGCAAGAATATCCTTCCTCAAATTTGGAGACCAAAACTGCGCACAGTACTCCAGGTGTACACAGTACTCCAGGTCGAGACCCTTCTTGATGCCACATGGCATAAGAGCGAAAGTGGGCCATTCAGCCCATCGGGTCTACTCCGCCATTCAGTCACACCTGATCCATTTTTCCCTCTCAATCCCATTCTTATGCCATCTCCCCGTAACCTTTGATGCCCTTACGAATCAAGAATCTATCGATCTCTGCCTTAAAAATGCCCAATGACTTGCCCTCCACCACCGTCTGAGGCAATGAATTCCACAGATTCGCCGCCCTCTAGCTAAAGAAATTCCTCCTCATCTCCATTTTGAAGGTACGTCCTTTTATTTCTGAGGCTGTGCCCTCTGGTCCTGCACTCTCCCCTTGGTGGAAATGTCCTTTCCATGTCCACTCTGTCTAGGACTTTGATGCCTTGCTGAGATGAGTAGCCAGCCGTTCGACGCGTGGGGGCTCCACGATTCAAGAGGGTTGATGGCGTGGTGACGCCCTTGGATGTAGTTTTTAGTCAACCAGACTCGTTCCCTTGTCATGTAAAAACGTCTCAATGCATTTCCCGCCCTGATGTCTTTGCAGAGATCGCTTGCGACTGCAGAAGAAATTCCAGAAGCAGTTTGGTGTGCGGCAAAAGTGGGACCAGAGAAACCAGGTCAGATTCAAACTGCAGGCGCAACGTTTCGTAAAGCTTGGTGCTTTGCTCATTGCCAAAAGTAATCACCGCCCCACTGCTGTGACGATCCTCCGTTCAATAGTTCAATGGAGCTTTGTTGTCACTCGGTGCGAAACACACTGACATTCTTTTCCGAGTGGCCCGATTTGGCGCCGTTTACCAAAGTCCGTGTTCTGTCTTCCGGAGCAGAGCCCGATCCAGGCGAGCCCCAGGCTACTGCAGGGCCTCCAAGCGTCACCTCCCCCTGGATCGTTCAGTGAACTGATTTCCCTCGCCCAGCCACCTTTGTGCCCCGGGTGCACCTCTTCCCACTGCCAACCTTGAGGGCGCGGGAGGCGCGTGAACCCCAGTTCACTTTCCAATCAGCCTTCCCCCCTCCCTCTCATGTTCTCCGGTCTCCGGGGGTGGGGAGCAGGGACCGGGCTTGATGGCTCCCCCACTTCCCAGGCTGCAACTCACCGGCTCTTAAACTTCCTCCATGATCCCCTCATATAATCTTTCCCCCTTTCAAACAATCCTTAAAGCCGACCTGTGACTAAATCTTAGGAAATTAACTGCAGATGCTTGTACAAATCGAAGGTATCACAAAACGCTGGAGTAACTCAGCGGGTCAGGCAACATCTCTGGAGAGAAGGAATGGGTGACGTTTTGGGTCGAGACCCGAAACGTCACCCAATCCTTCTCTCCAGAGATGCTGCCTGACCCGCTGAGTTACTCCAGCATTTTGTGATACCCGTGTCTAAATCTTCAGTCACCCGGCCCAATGGGTCAGTTTATTCTTTGAGTATTTGCCAATATTCCTTGAACCGTGTGACACTTCTGTCACTGTAACGGATCCATGGATATTGTTGCCTGGGTTTGTTAACACATTCCTTGTTTGCCACCGACGTAGCTGAAGCCAAGAGACTCATCAGTGGAAGTGCGGAGTGATTGGGAGGTGAAGGAGGAGATGGACTTCCCGCGGCTGATCAAGATGCGATACATGGAAGTGGCCGATCCCGGAGACATGTGAGTGCGTTCAACATAAATATTGTCCCCTTCCGAACCCCTCCAGAATTGCCCACTCCACCTCGGCCCTGATTAAACAAAGCCGCCGGGTAACATCCATTGCCATTGTAACCTCTTACTGCTGAGAGTATGGGGCGCAGCGATAGAGTTGCCGCCTCACAGCGCCAGAGACCCGGGTTCAATCCTGACTGCGGGTGCTGTCCGTACGTTCTCCATTTGACCGCGTGGGTTTCCTCCTGGTGCTCTGGTTTCCTCCCACATTCCGGACGTGCAGGTTTGTAGGTCGATTAATTGGCCCTCTGTAAATTTCCCCCCCGAGTGGGGAGGGAGTGGATGGGGGAAGTGGGATATCGTAGGACTAGTGTGAACGGTTGGTCGTGGACTCGGTGGGCCGAAGGGCCTGCTTCCATACTATATCTCTAAACTTGTATGGTTCCTTTGCCTCCCCCAGAGAGTGCTGTGGCACACTGGAGTACTATGACAAGGCTTTCGACCGAATCACCACGAGGAATGAGAAGCAGCTGAGGAGTATCAAGAGGATTTTCCACACCGTTACCACCACTGATGACCCTGTGATTCGCAAGGTGGGCGCGCACATCAAACGTTGCTCACTATTTCTGGGGGGGCAGGAACGTGCCACAAACTTAACACATGGAGACACAAAATGCTGGAGTAACTCAGCGGCTCAGGCAGCACCTCTGGAGAGAAGGAATGGGTGACTTTTCGGGTCGAGACTCTCCTTCGAGACCCATTCCTTCTCTCCCGAGATGCTGCCTGACCCGCTGGGTTACTCCCTCATTTTGAGTCTACCTTCGATTTTAACCAGCATCTGTCGTTTTTTCCCCACATAATCTAACACGTTTGTGAGATGAAGGGTACAAATTGCTAGGTTGCTAGGTGTCGGACAGAATGCAAATGGATGGGTATACCCAGTGTCTCTTCCACAACCTTGCCCACTGTGATTGCTGCAAGTTTGGTTACGAGAGTCTGCTGTAGTTTTGAGAATATCCCGCCTGTAAATTGTCCCTAGTTTGCAGCATAGGGAGGGAGGGAGGGAGGGAGGGGGGCAACACAGGCGACTATTTGTGTGCTTGCCACAAAAGTGTCTGCAACCACACACTGTAATCACTCCACACTCTAAAACCTCTACTCCCACAGCACATAATGTGATTCCCTCATCATCTTATCCTGTATCTGTCCGCTGTGAATGGCTTGATTGTAATCATGTACAGGTGCTCCCCGACTAACGATGCTTCGATTTCCGATATTTCGTCTTTACGCTGGTGCAAACACTGGGCAACGTTAGCGACCCGCAGCTGGCTTCCGGCCACGTGACCAGGTCTATTAAATGCATTTCGACGTGCGATATGTTCGATTAACGATGGGTTTATCGGAAGGTAGCCCCGTTGTAAGTTGAGGAGCACCTGTATTGTCTTTGCGCGGACTGGTTAGCGCGCGACAAGGGCTTTTCACTGTACCTCGGTGCATGTGACCATAAATCTAAACTCAATGATTGCAGCTGGCCAAGACTCAGGGCAACGTGTTTGCCACGGATGCCATCCTGGCCACGCTGATGTGCTGTACCAGGTCCGTGTATTCCTGGGACATCATCGTGCAGAGAGTCGGCTCCAAGCTCTTCTTCGACAAACGGGACCACTCGGACTTCGGTAAGGCCTACCCGCTAGGCATTGCACCCCTCACACTCACCGCGACCCACACTGAAAAACCTTTGCTCAATACTTGGGCTGCCTCACAGCGCCGGAGACCCGGGTTCGATCCTGACCACGGGTGCTGTCTGCATGGAGTTTGTACGTTCTCCCCGTGACCTGCGTAATTTTTCTCCGGGTGCTCCAGTTTCCTCCCACAACTCCAAAAACGTACAGGCATGCAGGTTATTTGGCTTCAGTAAATTGTAAATCGTCCCCAGTGTGTGTAGGGTAGTGCTTGTGTACGGGGATCGCTGGTCAGTTCGGACGCGGTGAATGGAAGGGCCTGTTTCCACACTGTATCTCTAAACTAAACTAAATAAATCACCTGGTAGATACAAAATGCTGGAGTAACTCAGCGGGACAGGCAGCATCTCTGGAGAGAAGGAATGGGTGACGTTTCGGGTCGAGACCCTTCTTCAGACTGAAGATGCTGGAGTAACTCAGCGGGACAGGCAGCATCTCTGGAGAGAAGGAATGGGTGACGTTGCGGGTCGGGCTGAAGAAGGGTCTCGACCCGAAACGCCACCCATACCTTCACTCCAGAGATGCTGCCTGTCCCGCTGAGTTACTCCAGCATTTTGTGTCTAACTTCGATTTAAACCAGCCTCTGCAGTTCCTTCTGACCTAAAGAAACCACCTTACGAGGGCTGTGCGCTGATCGGATGCGATGGTCAGAATTAAAGCTGCCGGCTACATCTGCTCTTTCAATCATTCAGATCTGCTAACGGTCAGCGAGACGGCCAACGAGCCCCCACAAGATGAAGGGAACTCCTTCAACTCTCCCCGGAACCTGGCCATGGAGGCCACCTACATCAACCACAACTTCTCCCAGCAGTGCCTGAAGATGGCGAGGAAAGGCGCGTCCAGCGAGGTGAGTGACTTCCCCCCTTAAAACTCACTTAGAGAGTCGCTAAAACTCTGTTCCGATCCCAGCTGGACAGTGGTGTTTCAGTTCCATTCTTGGAAACCGTGCAGAGACCTTGGAATGGTTGCAGAATTAAAAAAAAAATTATTCCAGGAATGAGGGACAAATTATATGGGGTGGGGGAACCACTGACAGGTGAAGTGAATAACATTGATTATCTTGGCATTACAATGGCACCTGTCAAGGGGTGGGATATATTAGGCAGCAAGTGAACAGTCAGTTCTTGAAGTTGACGTGTTGGACGCAGGAGAAATGGGCAGGAGTAAAGACCTGAGCGACTTTGACAAGGGCCAAATTGTTCTGGCCAAACGCCTGGGTCAGAGCATCTCTGAAACGGCAAGGCCTGTGGGCTGCTGCTAAAGAACCTGCTGCTAATGGTTTGGTGCCAGATACCACAGGCCACCTTCAGGGGTCTTGTACAGTCGGCGGGTCGGCGCGGTTTTGGCGGCACACGGAGGACCAACAGCATATTCAGCAGGTGGTCGTAATGTTTTGGCTGGTCGGTGTAGATTGACAGATTCTTGAATAGTAACGGTGTCACGGGTTGTGGGGAGAAGGCAGAAGAATGGGGCTGAGAGGGAAAGGTAGATCATCCATGATTGAATGGCGCGATGGGCCGAATGACCTGCTTCTGCTCCGATGGTTTATGAACTTGTAGGTGATGGGGAGATTTGATATGGGTTTTTAAGCTGTCATGCTTATGAGAGTACAATATAAACCTACAGTATATCCAATTGCAGAAGAATTGGTAATACTCTAGAAGAGGATAAAGGTAATCAGTCGCAACTTTTTACATGTTGAGTTGTGGTCTGGAACAACACTGAAATCGCGTCGAAGGCAGATTCAGGATGAGGAGAGGATCTCATTGAAACCGACCGAATAATGAAAGGCCGAGATAGAGTGGGTGTGGAGAGGATATTTCCACAAGTGGGAGAGTCTAGGACCAGAGGGCACAGCCTCAGAATAAAAGGATGTACTTTAGAATGGAGATGTGGAGGAATTTCGCTAGCCAGAAGGTGGCGAATCTGCAGAATCCATTCCCACAGATAGCCACGGAGGCCAAGTCATTGGGTATTTTAAAAGCGGAGAATGGTAGGTTTTTGATTGGTGAGCTTGTCAAAGCATAAGGGGAGAAGGCAGGAGAATGGGGTTGAGAGGGAAAAATAGATCAGCCATGATCGAATGGCGGAGCAGCCCCGATGGGCTGAATGGCCTAATTCTGCTTCAATCTTATGATTCAGTAATAATTGTCAAAAGCAATTCAATACTGGCCTACCACTGGTTTCCCGGCAATAGGTGGCTACTCCAAGGATAGCAGTCCCAGCCTGCTCAACCTCTCCTGATAGCTCAGGCCCTCGAGTCCAGGCAACTTTCTCGTAAATCTTCTCTGCACCCTTTCCAGCTTGACAACGTCTTTTCTATAACATGGTGCCCAGAACTGAACGCACTATTCCAAATCTTGATGGTCTGTTTATGGAGTGCTGTATTGTCTGAGGTCCTGTCGTTTTGAAGACAGTGCTCCTTGGATATCTCTGTAAGGCCTACTTTGCTCTCATAGTTGGCCGAAAATAATTGAACGTGTAATGCATGATGCATTTAGATTTTTTAGATTTAGAGATACAGCGCAGAAACAGGCCCTTCGGCTCACCGGGTCCGCGCCGCCCAGCGATCCCCGCACACACTAACACACTACACCCGCTAGGGACAATTTTTACATTTGCCCAGCCAATTAACCTACAAACCTGTACGTCTTTGGAGTGTGGGAGGAAAACGAAGATCTCGGGGAAAACCCACGCAGGTCACGGGGAGAACGTACAAACTCCGTACAGTACAGCCCCCTTAGTCAGGATCGAACCAGAGTCTCCGGCACTGCATTCGCTGTAAGGCGGCAACTCTACCGCTGCGCCACCGTGCCGTTGATATTTATGTGTAAATATCAACGGTGTTCATTCCTCTGTTTGGTGAGTCAATTTGTGTGACTGTTGGCTGGTGCTTTCTTTCATGGGAAAGCGGGGATATTGTTGAAAATGCTCGCACTGCAGTTAAACTAAGGTGTTGGCCTTCACAAAGTCGGGATTCATGATCCTGTTTTCAAATACGCAGGACGTGATGTTAAAATCCAAAGTGCCAAATGTCAACTTGCTCCGGCGGTGATGGGAGGCCTCTGCGCTCACCTGTGCTCCTCCGATGTTGAGAAAGGCTGGGCAGACACGTCACTGGGGTTATCAAGTGGGCACCTACTTTCATCGACGTTTCGCTGACTGGGCCCACGACGTCTCCAGTAGGCACGGCGTCCCAGAACCACCCCCCCCCCCCCCTCAGCATCTGCCTAGCCGCCTTATTTGGGAGGCCAGGTGGGGTGTTCGGCAAGTTAGTTTGTGTGCCTGTTGGCTGGTGCTTTCTTTCATGGAAAAGCAGGGATATCGCTGAAAATGCTTGCGCTGCAGTTAAATTAAGGTACTGCACAAAGTCGGGATTCATGACCCTGGGTTTAAATCCCACCGCGGTGGCGGGGGAATCCATGTGTTTAATTAGATAAACGGCATTGCTGGTCCCCGCTGCAGCCAGCTGATGAGTCGTTTGGTCGGTGCCCTGTGCCGTGGGTGGTTGTCTTGCAGCTGCTGTGTGTGCCGCGCCGGGAGATCTCACCCTCCCGCTGCAGCCAGCTGATGAGTTGTTTGGTCGGCGCCCTGTGCCGTGGGTGGTTGTCTTGCAGCTGCTGTGTGTGCCGCGCCGGGAGATCTCACGCTTCCCTCCTCTCTCCGTTTGCTCCAGGGCATCGAGAAGTACAAGTTCCCGAATCCAAACCCCTTTGTGGAGGACGACGTGGACAAGAATGAGGTGGCCTCGGTCGGATACAGGTAGGGGACGCGAGGACCAGGAGGAGGCCTAGACCAGGTTGTCCATCACAATCACAGAAACGGGCCCTTCGGCCGACCACCTCCATACTCTCCCCTTTTTCCCCATCTTCACAAGTCCTGCTTTATAAGGTCATATGCGATAGGAGCAGAATTAGGCCATTCGGCCCATTAAGACTGTCGTATGTTGAAGGACTGGAGCGACTAGGCTTGTATACACTGGAATTTAGACGGATGAGAAGGATGTTATCGAAACATATAAGATTATTAAGGGGTTGGACGCGTTAGAGACAGAAAACATGTTCCCAATGTTGGGGGGGAGTCCAGAACCAGGGGCCACAGTTTAAGAATAAGGGGTAGGCCATTTAGAACTGAGATGAGGAAAAACTTTTTCAGTCAGAGAGTTGTGAATCTGTGGAATTCTCTGCCTCAGAAGGCAGTGGAGGCCAATTCTCTGAATGCATTCAAGAGGGAGCTAGATAGAGCTCTTAAGGATAGCGGAGTCAGGGGGTCAGGGTACTGATTGAGAATGATCAGCCATGATCACATTGAATTCCAGGACAGTCCCGCCATTCCCGGAATTAACCTAGTTTGTCCCGTGTGTGATCAGTACACCTCCCTGTCCAGAGCTGCCTCCCCACGAGACGTGTTCAGACAGACCGTGTTGTTTTCGGGTTCTGTTCCCCTCTCCCCCGGCCTCACCCTGGGTTGCTTCGACTTAACCTGCAGGTACCGGCGGTGGAAGCTGGGGGAAGACATCGACCTGATCGTACGCTGCGAACACGACGGCGTCATGACCGGGGCCAACGGTGAAGTGTCCTTCATCAACATCAAGACGCTGAACGAGTGGGACTCGCGGGTAAGTCATCGATAAACCACACTGGGTATTTGGCTTGGGCAGCTTACACCCCAGCGGTATGAACATTGGTTGACATGAAATGCTGGAGTAGTTCAGCGGGTCAGGCAGCATCTCAGGAGAGAGGGAATGGGTGACGTCTCTTCAGACTGATGTCAGGGGAGGGGGCGGGACAAAGATAGGATGTAGACGGAGACAGGAAGACTAGTGGGAGAACTGGGAAGGGTGAGGGGATAGAGAGGGGAAGCAGAGACTATCTGAAGTGGGAGACGTCAATGTTCATACTGCTGGGGTGTAAGCTGCCCAAGCGAAATACGAGGTGCTGTTCCTCCAATTTGCGCTGGGCCTCACCCTGACACTGGAGGAGGCCCAGGACAAAAAGGTCAGATTGGGAGTGGGAGTGGGAGTTGAAGTGCTGTGCCACCGGGAGATCAGGTTGGTTGAGACGGAGTGAGCGGAGGTGTTCAGCGAAACGATCGCCGAGCCTGACAACATTGACTTCTTTAACTTCAAGTAGCCCTCGCTTTCCCTCTCTCCATCCCCTCCCCCTTCCCAGTTCTCCGACCGGTCTTACTGTCTCCGACTACATTTTTATCTCTGTAGCGCCCACTCCCCTGACATCAGTCTGAAGAAGGGTCTCGACCCGAAACGTCACCCATTCCTTCTCTCCCGAGATGCTGCCTGACCCGCTGAGTTACTCCAGCTTTTTGTGTCTATGACCGGCGCGGTGATCAGTCTGGCTCCCGGGGAGGGCCTCAGAACGGAGTTTTAGACTTTAGAGATACAGCGTGGAAAACAGGCCCTTCGGCCCATCGAGCCCCACCGAGTGCGTGTTGACCAACAATCGCCCCCTAAACCAGCACCATCCCCACACGGAGACAATACTGCAGAAGGCAATTAACCTACAAACCTGTACGTCTTTGGCGTGTGGAGGAAACCGGAGCGCCCGGTGGAAATCCATGCTGTCGTGGGGAGGTTGTACAAACCTGGTGCAGTCAGCGCCAGTAGTCAGGATTGAACCCGAGTCTCTGGCGCTGTGAGGCAGCAACTCTACCGCTGCGCCACCGTGACCCTGACTGATGTCGGAACTGATCCCAGCAGCGGACAAAACGCAAACAAAGCTGGAGGAACTCAGAGGATCAGGCGGCATCTGTGGAGGGAATGGACTGGCGGCGTTTTGGGTCGGGACCCTTTCTTCGGACAGGAACTGGCCCCAGTGGTTGAGAGGTCCAAGCCTTTGCCCCCTCTGCCGCAGTGCCGGTTCTCTTCCCTCAGTTACTCTGGGTGACTGCCTCTGTACAGTAACTCTGGGTGACTGCCTCTGTACAGTAACTCTGGGTGACTGCCTCTGTACAGTAACTCTGGGTGACTGCCTCTGTACACCTGTCACTGCCATGACTGAATCTGCTCTGGGGATTTCATGCTTCCTCTCAACATAGAAGGAAACAGTGGAGCAGCGGTCGAGTTTTTTAGATTTAGATTTAGATTTAGAGATACAGCGCGGAAATAGGCCCTTCGACCCACCGGGTCCGCGCCGCCCAGCGATCCCCGCACACTAACACTATCCTACACCCACTAGGGACAATTTTTACATTTGCCCAGCCAATTAACCTACATACCTGTACGTCTTTGGAGTGTGGGAGGAAACAGAAGATCTCGGAGAAAACCCACGCAGGTCACGGGGAGAGCGTACAAACTCCTTACAGTACAGCACCCGTAGTCAGGATCGAACCTGAGTCTCCGGCGCTGCATTCGCTGTAAGGCAGCAACTCTACCACCGCGCCACCGTGCCGCCCACTGCATGCAACGCCAGAGACCCAGGTTCGATCCTGACCCAGGGTGCTGTCTGACATTGTAATGAACACCAGCCCCACTCCAGTAATCCGGTGGAGTTTGAGGCAGCTTAGAATTGAAATGGAAGGGGGTGCTCATTGTGAAGAAAGGAACCAAGCATAGACACGACGTGCTGGAGTAACTCAGCGGGTCAGGCAGCATCTCTGGAGAAAAAGGATGGGTGATGTTTCGGGTCGGGACCCTTCTTCAGACTGAAAGTAGAGGGGAGGGTAAGAAATGGCCAGAATGCTCCGCCTGTATGTTCTCCCTGTGACCACGCGGGTTTTCTCCAAAGACGTCCAGGTTTGTAGGTTGATTGGCTTCAGTTTAAAAGATTGTAAATTGTCCCTGGTGTGTAGCATAGTGGCGCGGACTCGGTGGGCTGATGGGCCTGTCTCCGCGCCGTATCTCGGAGCCTGACTGAGTTCGATGGGAGCTTTGTTGGGGGTGGGTTAAATTGGGGAGACAGGGACTGCTGTGTGTATTGAACGTTTCCTTCTCTACACAGTTCTGCAACGGCGTGGACTGGCGACAGAAGCTGGACTCGCAGAGAGGAGCCGTGCTCGCCACCGAGCTGAAGAACAACAGCTACAAGCTGGCTCGGTGGACCTGCTGTGCACTGCTGGCTGGATCAGAGTATCTCAAACTCGGGTAAGAACGCCAGGCGAGGGGGAAACTCAGAGGGGAGAGAGAATCTGAGGGGAGAGAGAGTCTGCGGCATCTTAAGGAGCTGAGTGTTCAATGGTTTGTCATTGTCACACAGCAACATTGAAAATAGGTGCAGGAGGAGGCCATTCGGCCCTTCGAGCCAGTACCACCATTCAATATGATCAGGGCTGATCATCCAAAATCAGTTCCCCACTTCCTACTTTCTCCCCACATCCCTTGGTTCCCTTAGCCTGAAGAGCTAAATCTAACTCCCTCTTGAAAACATCCAGCGAATTGGCCTCCACTGCCTTCTGTGGCAGAGAATTCCACACAGATGCACAACTCTCTGGGTGAAGTTGTTTTTCCTCATCTCAGTCCTAAATGGCCTACCTCTTATTCTTAATCTGTGGTCCCCTGGTTCTGGACTCCCCCAACATCGGGAACATTTTGCGAATACAATCCCGGTCGACCCTTTCTTTCATCATATGTCAGTCCCGCCATCCCGGGAATTAACCTGGCGAACCTAGGCTGCACTCCCTCAATAGCAATAATGTCCTTCAAATTGGGAGACCAAAATTGCATACAATACTCCAGGTGCGGTCTCACCAGGGCCCTGTACAACTGCAGTAGGACCCCCTTGCTCCTAAACTCAAATCCTCTCGCAATGAAGGCCAACATGCCATTCGCTTTCTTCACTGCCTGCTGTACCTGCGTGCTTACTTCCTACTCTTTGCTTCCCGTCTGCCAACCAGTTCTCTCTCCGTGTCTATACCCTGCCCCCAATACCGTGTGCTCTAATTTTGCACACTAATCTCTTGTGTGGGACCTTTTGAAAGTCCAGCTACGCCAAATCCACTGGCTCTCCCTTATCCATTCTACTTGTTACACCCTCAAAAAATTCCAAAAGATGAGTCCAGCATGATTTCCTCATCATAAATCCATGCTGACTTTGACCGATCCTGTCACTGCTTTCCAAATGCACTGCTTTAACATCTTCAACAATCGACTCAAGCATCTTCCCCACTACCGATGTACGGCTAACTGGTCTATTATTGCCCGCTGTCACGGCACAGAGAAATTGTTTTGCACGACCCACAAATGCAAGGTCACCACAATTGCCACCACCACATTTCTCCACAATCCTAGAAAAGACACAAAAGTGCTGGAATAAACTTCAATACATTCAAAACTCCGCTGCCCGTCTACTCACCCACACCCCGATCCGTGACCATATCACCCCCGTCCTTTATAAACTCCACTGGCTCCCCATCCCCCAGAGAATCCAGTACAAAATCCTCCTCATAACCTACAAAGCCCTCCATAACCTGGCCCCATCCTACCTGACCGACCTCCTCCACAGGCACACTCCCACCTGCACCCTCCGCTCTGCCGCTGCCAATCTCCTATCCCCCCACATCCGGACCAAACTCAGATCCTGGGGGGACAGGGCTTTCTCCATCGCTGCTCCCACCCTATGGAACTCACTACCCCAAACCGTTAGAGACTCCTCCACACTCACCACATTCAAAACATCGCTGAAGTCTCACCTGTTCAGTACTGCCTTCAACCACTGAAGGTCACCTCACCTTCTGTCTCCTTTCTCTGTTCGTTTATTTATTTACTTATTTATCTATTTATTCATTTCCCTATGTTCTCTAAATCTCTGTAAAGCGTCTTTGAGTATATGAAAAGCGCTATATAAATAAAATGCATTATTATTATTATTATTATTATCCACGATCTCCAGAGATACTGCCTGACTTCGTGTCATTGTTTCTGTGTAAACCACCAAGTGCCATTCCTTGTTTATCTATTAAAACTAGATTATCCTCTCCACCAATTGTCTTTCTCTTCCCTTTTGCTCTGTGTTTTGGTTCACCTTCCTTGTTTCCTTTAAGTTACAAATGCCCGATTCCAACCTCTCCCTTTCCTTCCTCAGGGTTTTAGAAACATAGAAACATAGGTGCAGGAGGAGGCCATTCGGCCCTTCGAGCCAGCACCGCCATTCATTGCGATCATGGCTGATCATCCGCAATCAGTAACCCCTTGCCCAAAGATACTAGAGGAGCAAGATGGACCTCTCGACCCTAAAAACCGTAGTACGCCACAGCGGCCATTTTAGTGGGCGGAAACTGGCAGAAACATTTTTAAAGAAAAATAACAAAAATCTGTGAATTGATAGATGAGATATATTCTGCATTTTAATGGTATCATCACACATACTGTTCCCCCAAAACACTGATTACACTGCGAGAGGCAGAACGAATGGCGGGTTTTGCTTACTAAAATGGCTCCTTTGCGTACTACACTTCAGTATAGGCGATTTGAACGGAGTGGTCCATCTGGTTCCTCTAGTATCTTTGCCCGTGCCTGCCTTCTCCCCATATCCCTTGACTCCACTAGCCCCTAGAGCTCTATCTATCTTTCTTTCTGTTGTAGATTGGTCTTTCTGAGGTTCTCATTTACTGATACAATTCAGAGACTCTTAAAACCCCCGGAGTGCAGTCCTGAGCACATGATGAAGCCCGACTTCTCTTGCCCGTGTTGCTGTGCCCCTCTCTGTCGCCGTGCCACCCCCCCTTCGTCTATTTCCCCCCCCCCCCTCTGTCGTACGTGGCCCCCGTAGCTGTGCCCCTTGTTACAGTGAAGTGCCCGGTACTCCCATTGCCCCGTGTCATGGAGTCAGGAAACAGGCCCTTCGGCCCACACTGGCCAACGTGCCCCATGTATACTAGTCCCACCTGCCAGGTTCCTCCAAACCTGTCCTATCCATGTACCTGTAGGAAAGAAACTGCGGATGCTGGTATAAATTGAAGGTAGACACAAAATGCTGGAGTAACTCAGCGGGTCAGGCAGCATCTCGGGAGAGAAGGAATGGGTGATGTTTCAGGAGACCCGAAACGTCACCCGTTCCTTCTCTCCCGATATGCTGCCTGACCCGCTGAGTTACTCCGGCATTTTGTGTCCACTATCCATGCACCTGGCTGACTGTGCTTCTTGAAACGATGCGATATCCCCTGCCTCAACTGTCTCTGTTTAAAGGTACGTGTCGCGATTCCACATCAAGGACTCCTCCCGCCACGTGGTCCTGGGCACCCAGCAGTTCAAGCCCAACGAGTTTGCCAGTCAGATTAACCTGAGCATGGAGAACGCCTGGGGCATCCTACGCTGCGTCATTGACATCTGCATGAAGCTGGAGGAGGGCAAATACCTCATCCTCAAAGACCCCAACAAGGTGAGGAGCGGTGAGGGGGTGGGGGAAGAGAGGAGGGGGTGGGGGAGAGGTGAGAGCGGGGGGAGGTGGGGGTGGGGGGGTGATCACTGCTTCACGTTCAAGCACCAAGTGAACTAGGCAAAGGGGGGAATATTGATTGGGTTAGACCATAGACAATAGGTGCAGGAGGAGGCCATTCGGCCCTTCGAGCCAGCACCGCAGGTATAGGGACAGGTGTTGCATCTCCTGCGGTTGCAGGGGAAGGTACCTGGGGAGGGGGTGGGAAGGGACGAGTTAACCAGGGAGTTGCGGAAGGCGGAAAAAGGTGGAGATGGGAAAATGTGGCTAGTGGTGGGATCCCGTTGGAGGTGGCAGAAATTTCGGAGGATTAAGTGTTGTATGAGACGGCTGATGGGGTGGAAGGTAAGGACTATAGACAATAGACAATAGGAGGAGGCCATTCGGCCCTTCGAGCCAGCACCGCCATTCAATGTGATCATGGCTGATCATTCTCAATCAGTACCCCGTTCCTGCCTTCTCCCCATACCCCCTGACTCCGCTATCCTTAAGAGCTCTATCCAGCTCTCTCTTGAATGCATTCAGAGAATTGGCCTCCACTGCCTTCTGAGGCAGAGAATTCTTAAGTTCGAGGAGCAGAATTAGGCCATTTGCCCCATTGAGCCTGCTCCACCATTCAATCCTGGCTGGCCTATCTTTCCCTCTCCAACCCCACTCTCCTGCCTTCTCCCCGTAACCCCTGGCACCCTGCGAGCTGATAGTTGGCGAGAAGCTTGAGGTAACTCCGCGGGACAGGCAGCATCTCTGGAGAGAAGGAACGGGTGACGTTTCGGGTCGAGGCCCTTCTTCAGACTGATCCGCCCGAAGAAGGATCTCGACCCGAAACGTCACCCGATTCTTCTCTCCAGAGACGCTGCCTGGCCCGCTGAGTTGCTCCGGCTTTTTGTGTCCACCTTCGATTTAAACCAACGCCTGCAGTTCTTTCCTAAACAGAAGCATGAGGCAGTTGGGCCGAATGGCCTGTTACTCTGCTGTAGTGCAATCCCCTGGATTAATAACAATAAGTTGCTGAATATTTCACAGTATCTGATTTAGACAACCTGCGCGTTTGAGGACCAAACATTTGTGTGGGATTCGGACAGGATTGTCTGTAGGGTTGTCACGGTGGTGTAGTGAGTAGAGCTGTTGCTCACAGTGCTAGAGACCCGGGATCAATCCTGACTATGGGTGCTGTCCATGCGGAGTTTGCACGTTCTCCCTCTGACCTCTACGGGGATAATCCGGTTTCATCCCACTTACCAAAGGCATGAGGATTGGTAGGTTAACTGGCCACTGTTTAGGTTATTGTCACGTGTACCGAGGTACAGTGAAAAGCTTTCATGTTAATTGTTAATTGCCCCTGGTGTGTGGAGGAGTGTTTGAATCGGGGTTGATGGGAATATGGGGAGAATTAAATGAGATTAACAGTGGGATTAGTGTGAATGGTCGGTGCAGACGTGACCAAAGGCCCTGTATCTATGTACCACTCCATGGCTACATCATAAGAGATAGGAGCAGAATTAGGCCATTTGGCCCATCAGTTCTACTCCGCCATTCAATCATGGCTGATCTATCTCTCTCCTGCCTTCTCCCCATAACCCCTGACACCCGTACTAATCAAGAATCTATCCAGCTCTGCCGTACAAATATCCACTGACTTGGCCTCCACAGGTGTGGCGATGAATCCCACAGACTCGCCACCCTGTGGTATCAGTAGCCTACTTGCTGTCAGCTCTCAGTGCCCTTCCTTGTCTTCTACACTCCCTAAGGATTTGCACGGGAATTCTGTAAACTGTGCCGGGAATCGACAGCTGCATTCCCAGGAGGGTCAGGACTTCATTTACTGAGCTATATATCAAACAAATGTGGGAGATTAAATGCAAGTTGTGCTTGTATTGATATATGGGAGAGATGAGGTGAGGTGTATTTGTACGGGGCAGGGTGAGATATTCCAGAGGGAGGTGTTAAAAACTCTCAGAGATTTCTGGAGCAGTTTAGAGATACAGCGTGGAAACGGGCCCTTTGGCCCACCCGAGCTCACGCCGACCATCGATCACCCTGTTCACACTACGTTATCTCACATTCACACTCGCTCCCTGCACACTGGGGGCAATTTACAGAGGGCCTATCGACCCACAAGACTGCGTGGGCACGTCTTTGGAACGTGGGGGGAAACCGGAGCCCGGGGGGGGGGGGCCACAGGGAGAACGTGCAAACTCCTCAAAGGCAACGCCCGTGGTCGGGATCGAACCGGCATCAAAGGGCGGCACGGCGGCGCAGCGGTAGAGTTGCTGCCTTACAGCGAGTGCAGCGCCGGAGACCCGTGTTCGATCCCGACTACGGGCGCCGTCTGTACGGAGTTTGTACGTTCCCCCCGTGAACTGCGTGGGTTTTCTCCGGGATCTCTGGTTTCCTCCCACACTCCAAAGACGTGCAGGTTTATAGGTTTATTGGCTGGGTAAATGTAAAAATTGTCCCCAGTGGGTGTAGGATGGTGTTAACGCGCGGGGATCGCTGGTCGGCGCGGACCCGGTGGGCCGAAGGGCCTGTTTCCGCGCTGTATCTCTAATCTGTGCCCCGTGCTGACCACCTCCCCTCGCTCTCGCGGGTGCTTCCTGGTTCGGGGTCTCTCCGGCGGGCACGCTGCCCACTCGCTGCCCGGCTCACCCTCTCTCTCTCTCTCTCTCTCTCTCTCCCGTTCCGCAGCAAGTCATCCGTGTGTACAGCCTCCCCGACGGCACCTTCAGCTCCGAGGAGGACGACGATGACGATGATGACGATGACGATGAGGAGGAGGACGGGGCCCAGTGAGGGGCTCGGCCGCGTGCCCACGCACCTGGCTGCTGCAGGGGGCTCGAGGCCGGACCCCCCTCCCCCCGGGACCACACGGGTAACACAGCCCCCAACACGGGGAGACAGCAATAATGCTCAGTGTACCCTCACTCCAAATAAAACTACAGTTTCCACGACGGAGTTTCTCTTGATATTGGTGGCCGACGGCCCTGTGTTCATGTATCAGTCCACGGCTACATCATGAGAGATAGGAGTAGAATTAGGCCTTTCGGCCCATCGAGTCTACTCTGCCATTCAACCATGGCTGATATATCTCTCCCTCCTAACCCCACTCACCTGCCTTCTCCCCAGGGTGGAGTTACTTTGTGTCCCTTCCCCGAGCGTGGTAGCTCTACACACCACCGTGTACACACACACACTCCACTGCACGTATACACTCCACGGTGTACACACACTCCACTGTGTACATATACAATCCACAGTGTACACACACTCCTCGGTGTACACACACACTCCAAGGTGTACACACACTCCACAGTGTACACACACATTCCACGGTGCACGTATACACTCCACGGTGTACACACACACACTCCACGGTGTACACACACACTCCACGATGCTCCAGGCAGTGCACAGGGTAGTCCCAGATGTCACGTTGATGGAGAGGAGCAGCAGGTGCCAGTTCAGCGAGTTCCTGGGTTTTCTCGCGGGGCGGGGGGATTCTCCGGTGGGCGGCGCTGCGAGGACGGTCTCCGTGCACGGGGCCTGTCGCTGCCCGGTGGCGGGGAGGTGGTTCAGGGTGGCAGGGCGGTAGAGTGGCTGCCTCACAGCTCCAGAGACCCAGGTTCGATCCTGACCACGGGTGCTGTCTGCAGGGGGTTTGTTCGTTCTCCCTGTGACCTGCATTTTTCCGGGTGCTCTGGTTTTTTTCTCCCACCCTCCAAAGACGTGTAGGTTTATTGGCTTCTGTAAAAAAATTGTAAACTCCCTAGTGCTGTATCTTTAAATTAAACTGAACAACGCCCAGGATAGTCTTAAACCCTCAAACTAGGCACTAAGAGGCGAATACCGTACGATCGTTGCTGCCGTCTTCCTGAGCACAACCCCCTGTGTAAAATGTCTCCTGATCTCCACTCTCTACTCTCTGGCCTCCATCCACTACCCCCCCCCCCCCCCCCACACGCGGCCCCTCATTAACAACAGGGGTTTAACCCAGGACCTTGATTCAAAGCTGTGAATTGGAACCATGCTGCCCAGCTCTCAATTCATACCTGTTTTTTTAGTCATCAGAATTAGGTAAAAATTAGTGCGTCATCAAAATGGACACCAAAATAGCCGGGTAATGCAGACACGCGCATGAGAGACTGGCACCATCGAAGGACCGAATCACATTGTTCATTTGGGAATTGGCTTCTGGCTCCCCCCAGTGGACTGACCTTCAGTTGCGCTTTGCTGCTTCCAGGTAGAAATAAATGGGTGTCCAATATAAAAGTACGGGTGGCACAGCTGGTGCATCTGGTAGAGCTGCTGCCTCACAGCACCAGAGACCTGCATTCCATCCCGAGCTCGAGGGAACTGTGCGGAGTTTGCACGTTCTCCCTTTGACCGTGTGGGTTTCCTCCCACGTTCCCAAAGTCAAAGACGTGCGGATTTGTAGGTTAATTGGCCCTCTGTAAATTGCCCCCTGGTGGGCAGGGTGTGGATGAGAAAGTGCGATAACATAAAGGTAATGTGAACGGGTCAGCATGGACTCTGTGGACTGAGGGCCTGTTTCCATGGTGTATCTCTAAACGTAAAAACCAAAAGGTGGCGCAGCGGTAGAGTTGATGCCTTACAGCGAATGCAGTGCAAGAGACCCGGGTTCGATCCCGACTACGGCTGCTATCTGTGCGGAGTTTGCACGTTCTCCCCGTGACCTGCGTGGATTTTCTACGAGATCTTCAGTTTCCTCCCACACTCCAAAGACGTACGTAAGTTAATTGGCTTGGTAGAATGTAAAAATTGTCCCTAGTGGGTATAGGATAGTGTTAGTGTGCGGGGATCGCTGGTCGGCGCGGACCCGGTGGGCCGAAAGGGCCTGTTTCCGCGCTGTATCTCTAAACTAAACTAATATGGCCGACAAGTCAAGTTTGTTGTCATGTGCATAAGATCACAAGACATTCAGTTTTAGTCATACATTGTTACATATATTAAAAAATACGGGTTAGCCATTTAACACATTGCACCCATGCTGGCTCTTTTAACAAGCTCCCCAACATACTGATATGTGTTCTGATGTATTCTGCAAGGACATTAAATTATACTTTAAGTATAAATAAAACCTCCTTGCAGAATGTGTTGATTCTGCTCCCACCATCATTAGATCGGTTTTGTCAGTTCTGGCCCCTTAAACTCCTGGCTGCTCGGTAAGTGCTGTCTCAGTCACTGCGTGTTCCGAATTCTTGCAGACTTTCAATTGGAATGGGTCTGAATGAAATTCTTCAGGATGTAACATTGACCAGAACAAGAATTCAGTGAATAAATGAGCACTGAATGTTCTGGCTATTTGCGTCTTCTCATCTTTCCTGTATTGGGGTGACCAGAACTGCACACAATACTCCAAATGCAGCCCAACCAATGTCCTATAAAGCTGCATCGTGACTTCCTAACTCTTATATTTGACCAATGAAGGCAAGTATACCATGTCCCTTGTAAAGACAAAATGCTGGAGTAACTCAACGGGTCAGGCAGCATCCCTGGAGAATATGGACAGGTGATGTTTCGAGTTTGGGACCTTTCCTTAGACTTGGTAAACCAGCATCTGCAGTTCCTTGTGTCTACACACCATATGTCCTTCTTTACCACTCCCATCTATTTGCATTGCCACTTCCTGGGAGTTCTGTACTTGGACCACAAGATCCATCAATGTTGTTAAGGGTCTTGCCATTAAAGGTACATTTTCCCTTCACGTTCGACCTCACACCTGCTCAGACGTTTGTGAGCGGCACAGCGGTCGATTTGCTGCCTTATATCGCCGGAGACAATAGGTGCAGGAGGAGGCCATTCGGCCCTTCGAGCCAGCACCACCATTCAATGTGATCATGGCTGATCATTCTCAATCAGTACCCCGTTCCTGCCTTCTCCCCATACCCCCTGACTCCGCTATCCTTAAGAGCTCTATCCAGCTCTCTCTTGAATGCATTCAGAGAATTGGCCTCCACTGCCTTCTGAGGCAGAGAATTCCACAGATTCACAACTCTCTGACTGAAAAAGTTTTTCCTCATCTCAGTTCCAAATGGCTTACCCCCTTATTCTTAAACTGTGGCCCCTTGTTCTGGACTCCCCCAACATTGGGAACATGTTTCCTGCCTCTAACGTGTCCAACCCCTTAATAATTTTATACGTTTCGATAAGATCCCCTCTCATCCTTCTAAATTCCAGCACCCTGAGCGTTGGTGCTAGTCTGTATGGAGTTTGTACGTTCTCCCTGTGGGTTTTCTCCAGGTGCTCCGGTTTCCTCCCACACTCCAAAGGACATACATGCAGGTTAATTGGCTTGGTGTGATCGTAAATTGTCCGTAGTCTGCAGGATTGTTCCAGTGTGTGGCGATCGCTGGTCGGCAGAGACTCTGGGCCGAAGGGCCTGTTTCTGTGCTGCATAATCTGAACTAAACTAAACTAAACTTTGCATTGATTTTTTGTTCAAAGTGATACTGAAAGCAGTTTTACTACTTCAAACATCTTTATTGAGAATCACAATTTTACAGTTAAATATTTGCTATCGTCTCAACGTACCACAAACACAGGCCGCGCCGTGAGGGGAGCAGACGGCGGAAACGACACTTAAAGCCACGAGGGCCCCATATACACACACACCATGAAGTCTATACACAGAATGCTACACTTGTTCGGCAATAAGTCAGTGGCTAGTGCAGTGCGCTCTCTGAGGGCTGGCAAGTCTGGCATCATCCGGAAAAGATTCCGATCTCTGCGCCAGGTGTTGGCAGGGGTGATGTGGGTGCGTTGAGGTGAAGGGCAGGTTTTACATCTCACTGGTATATTCCACACGGACAAGGCGTGACACACACACATACACACACAGAGTTAGATACCCACCACTGCTCCCTCCATCCCCCCCCCCCCCCGGCTGGCTGATGTAACCGCAGGCAATGGCAGTGGTCAATTCTCCATGTTGGTTCTTGGAAGAAACAGACTCGTTTCCAAAAGCACCTCCCTCTCAGAACATCCCCACACTGTGCAGGGATCGAGAGCGTTCAGTGTCGTCGGGATCCGAGGAGCCCGTCCACACACAGCAAGCTCCCACGGGCTTGATGGGCAGATAAGGATTGGACGCCATCCCATGGTGGTGTGTGGCAACAGAGAGGTTGAGCAGAGCCCTGGGGAGAACCTCAGATGGACACAAAATGCTGGGGTAACTCAGCGGGACAGGCAGCATCTCTGGAGGGAAGGAATGGGTGACGTTTCGGGTCGAGACCCTTCAGACCGAAGAAGGGTCTCGACCCGAAACGTCACCCACTCCTTCTCTCCAGTGATGCTGCCTGTCCCGCTGAGTTACTCCAGCATGTTGTATCTGCAGTTTAAACCAGCACCTGCAGTTCCTCCCTGCACCTGGGGAGAAGCTACTTGCTTCTGCTCAAGGTAAATGCCCATCTCTACACCTGACAAGAGGGAAGGTGGACCTGGGATCAACAGGTGACATCCCACGACCACAGCTCTCCCTTCTGGGAAGCTGGCACTCGGGAGAGGACGGGATGGGAGTGAGACGGAACTGGGTCACTGCCAGAAGACTACGCTGTCGTTCGTGCAGGTTAAATAGAAATGGAATAAGAAGACGCAAAGGGGAGACCGAAGATCTTCCACCAACTGCCCTCCTTGGAGTAAAGGCCTCTCACTCTTGTCCAATCTCCACACTCCCAGAACCTCACCCCAATACTCCCCAGTGGCTGGCGATAGAGAGGACCCAACCACAAAGAATCTTCCCCCTCTCCAAACCCACTTGACACCCACACCGTCAGCACTGATCCCAAGTCCTACCGCAAGATGCCCCTTATCTCCCCTCAGCTTTGTCTCTACAATGGATTAAGTCAGATGCATCTACATCTGCACTGGTTTTCAATAGGTTGCCTTTTATATACAGAACATGATGCCCTCACTCACCATCGTTACCTCAGAGAGCCTGGGCCTAGCCCGGATACATAGTAACACAAAAAAATGTCTTTTCTTTTAAATACAACAGTAAAATACTATATGAAATACAGATTTATACACTTTTAAACTTTTAAGGATCTGTTGTTTAAAGTTGCAATTGTTTCCCGGTCTGTACACAGAATACTAGGCAATCCGTAGAACAAGGTTTGATAAGACATCATATGTAGACAGGCAGTCCCGCCACCCCCCAACCAGTTCAGACCTTGTCATCGAGCCATGGTCTTCCACTGTCGGTCTCGTGTGCCGCGGAAGTCCCAACAAACCAACCGGAGATAGACACAGAATGCTGGAGTAACCAGCCGGTCAATCAGCCTCTCTGGAGAAAAGGAGTAGGCGATGTTTCGGGCCGAGACCCTTCTTCAGACTGGGGATTCGATCCGAAACGTCGCCCGTTCCTTCCCTCCAGTGATGCTGCCTGATCCACTGGAGTTACACCAGCATTCCTTCCTACAAACCGTCCCAGTGCCTGTCAGTTACCCATCAGTTGGTTCTCTGCCTTGTACCATTGACTGCTGACTAGTGTAGGAGAATAACTGCAGATGCTGGTACAAATGGAAGGTATCACAAAATGCTGGAGTAAGTCAGCGGGTCAGGCAGCATCTCGGGAGAGAAGGAATGGGCGACGTTTCGGGTCGAGACCCTTCTTCAATCTGAAGGAGGGTCTCGACCCGAAACGTCGCCCATTCCTTCTCTCCCGAGATGCTGCCTGACCTGCTGAGTTACTCCAGCATTTTGTGACTGACTGCTGACTAGTTGGTTCACTGACTGTGACTTGGCCCCTTTCACGGTGAGGGTGGCGGAACCTGGATGTCTTGGGATCTTGCTCTCCACCTGATACTGGGCGTGAGGTTCCATCCACCGGCTCGTTGGTGCCATGTCCCGGGTGCCAATGAATGACCGGTACCCCCGGCCCATTTCCTCTCCAGCCCAGAGCTTCTAAAGGCCTCTACTGTCTGGGTCGAAATAATGGAAAAAAACCAAACAATTGAAGGAACTCCAATAGAAATGGAATAAGGGTCAGGCGGCATCTGCGGGTCAATTTTATTCCAGCACAGACAAGAAATGAAGTCTTCTTGATTAGTACGGGTGTCAGCGGTTATGGGGAGAAGGCAGGAGAATGGTGTTGAGAGGGAGAGATAGATCAGCCATGATTGAATGGTGGAGCAATGTGACGGGCCGAATGGCCTCGCTCTGCTCCTGGAACTTGTGGACTCTCAGATCTGTGCTGGACTCTGACCTTGCATGGCAACGCAGGAGGTATCGAGATAGTGGCCAAGTGTTGGGTGGATCTGGGGAGGATTTAGAGGGGGGGGGGGGGGAGAGGGGAGAGAGATAACAGTTCATCCCTGGGTATGGTGAGGAGCCGAGCTGTGACTAAACCCAAGGCCAGGGCGGCTTCTATGTGGTGGCAAGACCAAACCCTTTACAACCCACCTCCAATCTGTGTCAACACACAGTGCTCGAGGAACTCAGCAGGTCAGGCAGCATCTGTGGAGGGAATGAACGGACGACGTTTAGGAGAAGGGTCGCAACTAAAAACGTCGCCTTCCCATTCCCTCCACAGATGCTGCTCGACCCGCTGAGTTCCTCCAGCACTGCATTTTTCCCCTCAAGATTCCAGCACCTGCAGTTCCTAGGTCACCCTCCCTCACACACGGCCCAGGTAACGTCTGGGCGGCCCCTTTGACACAACCCACCCCCGGCAGACATGAAGCTCTGAGCTTCCCCCAATCAAGAACCTACAGAGGGGCTACTGTTCCTGTAAAGCCCCCCCCCCATAGCCCACCTTCCATGATGTGGGACTGAGTCACGAGGGTGGGGTGTGGGGGGGCGTGTGTCAGAGTGTGCTAACCCCTTGGAGACCTTTTGCCCCAAAACCCAAGAACCTCCTCCTTCAATGACTCCAAGCTCCCTCCCCTCTCAACACATCCCAAGGGCCCAATCCCACATGGGGGGCAACTCTACCCACCCCACCCCTCACCCTGCCTAGCCAGTTCCCTAGGCTTGATGGAGTTAGGGGAGGTCAGGGCTTGGGGTACGAAGCCCTGAGGGGGCAGTCCTCCTCCCCCCCCTTCCCCTCTCCATCCTCCCCCCCTTCCCCTCCCCTCCCCTCTCTCCTTCCTCCTCCCATTCTCCTTCCTTTCCGCTCCCTCTCTGCTTCCTCCTCTGTCTCCCCCTCCCATATCTGTCTCTCTTTCCCCTCCCACACAATCCCTCCCCACCCCCCACCCCCACAATCCCTCCCCATCCCCCCCCCCCCCGCCCCACTGCTTCATTGTGATTTTAACGAGTAGTTAGAACCCAATTTATCTTCCCGCCCGCCTGAAGATCCACCCGACCAACCCCACTCCCATCTCCCCTGGCAGCAAGGAATGAGGAGGAATTGAAACCCCCTTCACATACACAGGCCCTGTGCAATGGGTGGGTGGGTGGGCGTGTATGTGTGTGTGTGTGTGTGTGGGGTGGGGGGGGGGGGAGTGGGGGAAATGTGGGATCTCAAGTAGAGGGGATGGACAAACTGTGTCGCGGGGGAGTTACTGAGGGGAGGTGAGAAAGAAGGACCACTTTAACTGGCTCAAAGCAACACACGTACAAATAAGATAAACACAACATACTGGAGCATCTGCAGTTCCTTCCGGCGCGCACACACACACACACACACATATATAATATATATACACACACACACACATATATATACACACACACACACACATATAATATATACACACACACACATATATAATATATATATACACACACATATAATATATATACACACACACATACATACACACACACATATATAATATACAAACACACACACACACATATATATAATATATACACACACATACATATATGTATATGTGTATAGACACAAAAAGCTGGAGTAACTCAGTGAGACGGGCAGCATCTCTGGAGAGAAGGAATGGGTGACGTTTCGGGTCGAGACCCTTATTCCTACTGTCTTCCGAAGTTGGGACTCAACCCGAAACGTCACCCATTCCTACTCCAAAGATGCTGCCTGTCCCCCTGAGTTACTCCAGCTTTTTGTGTCTATCTTCGGTTTAAACCAGCATCTGCAGTTCCTTCCTACACATGTGTATATGTGTGTGTGTGTATATATATATATATATGTTTATGTATATGTGTGTGTGTGTATATATATATATATGTATATGTGTGTGTGTGTATATATATATATATATGTATATGTGTGTGTGTATATATATATATATATATGTATATGTGTGTGTGTATATATATATATATGTATATGTGTGTGTGTATATATATATATATGTATATGTGTGTGTGTATATATATATATATATATATGTGTATATATATGTGTGTGTGTATATATATATATATATTCATATGTATTTGTGTATGTGTATGTGTGTGTGTATGTATATATGTGTGTGTATATATATATATTCATATGTATGTATATGTGTGTGCGTGTGCGTGTATATGTGTATGTATGCGTTCATGTATGTGTACATATTCATACATACATATAAATATAATCTGTCTCCCACCCACTGCCGATCAGTGGACCCAGGTACAATCAGGCGGCCGAGAGGCCAGGGGTTTGTTGTTGTTGGCTCTCTGAGGTCCAAGACTGATCCACATGGAGATGAGGACTACCTGCCTGGGTCTACTGGAGACACACTGATGGCCACAGGCTGGGATGCAGAGTTGCCCAGTAAAGTGTGTAGCTGCCCCGCTGGGGGGATGGAGGGGGGGTTCAGCCTCCGCCCCCCCCCCGTCCTGCTCAGTAGCCTTGCGACTGGTAGCCATCGGCTCCGCTGCTGTAGGTGCCGCCCGACAGCGGCTGTTGATAGGACCCGGGCGGCTCCATCTCCTCGCCGGGGACGTAGGGCACCGAGGTGTCCTCGCTCGGGTCGGTGTAGTCCTGGGAGAACAGCGCAGAGTCGGCACCGAGGCGGTACCGCTGGTAGCCCAGGAACGCCTGGCCTGCCTGCTCAGCCAGGGGGGGGGGGGGGGAGAGAGACAGAGATGGGAGGGGGAGACAGGGAGGAGGAAGCAGAGAAGAGAAGAGTTGGCAAGGTGCAGGGGGGATGGGGGAGAAGGGACGGTGGCGGGATTGGATAGAGAGGAGGGGGTAGAGGGAGGGACAGAGAGGGGTGGAGGGAGGGTGGGAGGGAGGGAGGGACAGAGAGGGGTGGAGGGAGGACAGAGGGGTAGAGGGGAGGGATGGAGGGAGGGATGGAGGGAGGGGGAAAGACAGGGAGGGGTGGAGGGATGGAGAACAATGGGGAGGCGGTGGAGGGAAGAGAGGGGAAGAACAGGGGGGGAGATGGAGGGAGAAGGACAGGGGGGAGGGGGGAATGGAGGGGAGGGTTGAGACAGTGGTGGGGAAGGGGGGGAGAGGACGGGATGGGCGGAGAGGGGAGATTGCAGGAATGATAGATCGTGCGACAGAGAGGACACTGCTGTTAGTGATGTTAATTTGCACAAAATGTTAAAACATAACTCGCGAGCAAAGCATATTGCAAGTTAGACCAGAGCTTGTAGTTAACATATTAAAAGCATTTGGGAAGTCAGGCTACGAGGTGTTGCAGTAGACTCCAGCAAGAGGTCTTATGGCATTTGCTGTGAAGATCACACACAGGGGCAGAGAGGTTATTTATGCAGGGCCTCAGCTGGTAACTGCATCAGGGAGATTAACCTGGCAAACGTTACTAAACCCTCCTCAAAACAGTCTCAACTCACTAGGACACAGAACATGCACCCGCTGTACAATGGGGCAGAGAGGTGAGGGAGATGGTGTGATGTGGGTCACGTTTGTGTTGTCTTTGCAAACTGTGTCCACAAGTATTTTCTAAATGAGCATTGCAAACTGATGTCGTTTAGTTTGGAGATATAGCGTGGAAACAGGCCCTCCGGACCACCCAGTCCACACCGGCCAGGGATCACACTAACCCCCATCCAGTACACACGAGAGACAGATTAACCAAAGCCAATCGGCCTACAAACCCGCACGTCTTTGGAGTGTGGGAGGAAACCAGAGATCCCAGAGAAAGCCCACGCAGGTCACGGGGAGAACGTACAAACTCCGTACAGACGGCGCCCGTAGTCGGGCTCGAAGCCGTATCTCTGGTGCTGTAAGGCAGCAACTCTGCCGCTGCGCCACCGTGCCGCCCCGTAGTGATAAAGCTAACACAGCTGTTTTCAAATCACACCACCATCTTGTCTCAGTGTAAGCCATCTGTACACCTCCAAACTTGGCCTCTTCATCACCCTCAAATTCATTCAACCCCCTCATTCCCTTTCATAATCTGTGTATCGGTTGCCGGATCCTCAAGCTCTTGTTCCAGCCCTAAACCCCTCAGATGGGCACAAAAAGCTGGAGCAACTCAGCGGGACAGGCGGCATCTCTGGAGAGAAGGGATGGGTGACGTTTCGGGCCGAGACCCTTCTTCAGACTCTCGACCCGAGACGTCACTCTGAAGAAGGGTCTCGACCCTTCTAGCTATTGAGGGCGTGCAGCGTAGGTTTACTAGGTTAATTCCCGGAATGGCGGAACTGTCGTAGGTTGCAAGACTGGAGCGACTAGGCTTGTATACACTGGAATTTAGAAGGATGAGAGGGGATCTTATATAAGATTATTAAGGGGTTGGACACGTTAGAGGCAGGAAACATGTTCCCAATGTTGCGGGAGTCCAGAACCAGGGGCCACAGTTTAAGAATAAGGGGTAGGCCATTTAGAACGGAGATGAGGTAAAACCTTTTCAGTCAGAGAGTTGTGAATCTGTGGAATTCTCTGCCTCAGAAGGCAGTGGAGGCCAATTCTCTGAATGCATTCAAGAGAGAGCTAGATAGAGCTCTTTAGGATAGCGGAGTCAGGGGGTATGGGGAGAAGGCAGGAACGGGGTACTGATTGAGAATGATCAGCCATGATCACATTGAATGGCAGTGCTGGCTCGAAGGGCCGAATGGCCTCCTCCTGCACCTATTGACCCGAAACATCATCCATTCCTTCTCTCCAGAGATGCCGATTGTCCCGCTGAGATACTCCAGCATTTTGTCTCTACCTTCAGTTTAAATCAGCATCTGCAGTTCCTTCCTCCACCGAAACCCCTCGGCTTTTAAAAAAAAAACGTGGTGTCTTGTTGGCATGTTAACGGGAGTGGTGTAACCACAGAGGATGTTAAAAAGGTGCAGGAGGATTGAAAGAGGCACTTGAAGGGAGCAAGTGGTGAATCTGTGGAATTCTCTGCCACAGAAGGTAGTTGAGGCCAGTTCATTGGCTATATTTAAGAGGGAGTTAGATGTGGCCCTTGTGGCTAAAGGGATCAGGGGGTATGGAGAGAAGGCAGGTACAGGTTACTGAGCTGGATGATCAGCCATGATCATATTGAATGGCATTGCGTACAGGTTCGAAGGGCCGAATGGCCTACTCCTGCACCTATTTTCTATGTTTCTATGTTTCTAAGAACTCGTTCGGCAGCCTGCTCCCTCTGGGCGGCAGCGGATGACGGTGGCAGTGCCGGAAGTTAATGCCAGGCTCTCGCTGCCCGTGATCAGAGGAGGCAAGTCTGGAGTCAACCTCACTGTGGTTAACCCATCGCATACAACACAACAGGGCAGATTCCCATCCCCAGACACCATGGTCAATGTCACTGAGACTCGCCTGAAAAATAAATACATTCCAGCCCTTAATTCGGGAATTTAAATCCATAGTCCCAGAGGTGGGGTGTGGTCTGCCTCAACCTAGGGTTAGGTTTTGGGACAGCACAGTGGTAGAGTTGCTGCCCTACAACAGTGGAGATCCTGATTGTGGGTGCTGTCTGTACGGAGTTTGCACGTTCTCCCCGTGACCGCCTGGGTTTTCTCCGGGTGCTCCGGTTTCCTCCCACTCTCCAAAGACAATAGACAATAGGTGCAGGAGGAAGGCCATTCGGCCCTTCGAGCCAGCACCGCCATTCAATGTGATCATGGCTGATCATTCTCAATCAGTACCCCGTTCCTGCCTTCTCCCCATACCCCCTGACTCCGCTATCCTTATGAGCTCTATCTAGCTCTCACTTGAATGCATTCAGAGAATTGGCCTCCACTGCCCTCTGAGGCAGAGAATTCCACACCGATGTACCACAAGATGTAAATTGGTAAATTGGCTTCAGTACGATTGCGGATTGTCCGCAGTGTGTTGGTACAGTGCGAATGTAAGGGAGACCGCTGGTGGGGGCAGTCTCGGGTGGTCCGAAATACAGTTTCCGCACTGTATCTCTAAAGTCTCAAGTTTAGAGCAGGGGTTCCCAACCTTTTACGTTCCGTTTACCCCAGGCAACTTTTCGATAGTAAATTTAACCCCCACCCTGTTTCGTTCAGTGATTTGAGTTTACACTTCTACCATAACAAAGCAACCGACAAAGGGGAAATTTTAAAATACTGTTTTAAACATTATTATTTTAAGTTCAAATAACAATAATGGTAGGCAAAATTTACCCCAGGTTGGGAACCCTTGGTTTAGAGGGATACGTGCCAAACGCAGGCAGGTGGGTCCAGCGTAGATGGGGGCATGTTGGTCGGAGTGGACAGGTTGGGCCGAAGGGCCTGCTTCCACGCTGTATGACTCTATAACCAGTGTCATCTATCTCCAAGCTGCTGAACTTCCAGCCACACCTCTGCCTTGGAGATGACAATTCCCTGTGCTGTTCCCAAGGAGAAAGGGGACAGATGGTAATGGGGCGGAGGTAAGATGGTGGAGAAACCTCTGGGGTTCTCCCCCCAGTCTGCCTGAGGCGATGTTTTGGGCAATCTGCGCTCAGAGCCTCATGGCGGCAACAAGGCAGCATTGCATTTCTGTAGCGTCTCTCTCTCTCTCTCTCTCTCTCTCTCTCTCTCTCACACTCACACACCTCTTGGGCAAAACCAAAAATCTCCACGGTTATCGAGGTGCCACCACCACTGGATGGCATGAAACATGGCAGCCAGTTTGTGGGCAGCAAGTTCCCCCTGACAGCACGGTGACAAAGCCAGACAGTTGCCGTTCTAGATTTTGTTTTAGAACAAATGGGCGGGCGCGGTGGCGCGGCGGTAGAGTTGCTGCCTCACAGCGCTTGCAGCGCCGGAGACCCGGGTTCCATCCCGACTACGGGCGCCGTCTGTACGGAGTTTGTACGTTCTCCCCGTGGATTTTCTCCGAGATCTTTCTCCGAGTTTCCTCCCACGCTTCAAAAACGTACAGGTGTGTAGGTTAATTGGCTTGGTGTGTGTGTGTAAATTGTCCCTAGCGTGTGTGTGGGATAGCGCTAGTGTGCGGGGATCGCTGGTCGGCGCGGACTCGGTGGGCCGAAGGGCCTGTGTCCGTGCTGTATCTCTAAACTGAACGTTGTCACCGGGGCGCTGGGGCCTGCGGCCATTGGATCTTTTATACCCAGCCTGGGGAGATTCAACGTCTCATCCCAGAGATAGTTTCTCCAACAACCCTTCGCTCCCTCAGTGCCGCACAGGCGCCAGACCAGAACCTGCACGTCGACTGAGAGAAACGTGCAGGCCGCGGGACTGGAGTTGGCAACAGTCATCCTCAAACAGCACGTTTCCAGTAGTGGGAGAGTCTCAGCCCATTGGACGCGCCCTCAGAATAAAAGGACGTACCGCTAAAATGGCGGCGAGACGGAATTTCTTTAGTCAGAGGGCGGTGAATCTGCGGAATTCATTGCCACAGACAGCAGTGGGGGCCAGGCCACTGGGTGTTTACAAGGCATCGGTCAAAGGTTACGGTGAGAAAGCAGGAGATTGGGGCCGAGAGGGGAAAAGTAGAGCAGCCACGATCTAATGGCGGAGCAGGCTCAATTAGGCCCGAATGGCCTAATTCTGCTGCTACGTGTTATGGTCACACCCCAAAGGCCGGAGATGAAGGGGGTTAGTGTGGGTGCCAGGGGTTCTGGGGAGGAGAATGGGGTGAAGCGGGAGAGATAGATCAGCCATGATTGAATGGCAGAGTAGACTCGATGGGCCGAACGGCCTAATTCTGCTCCTTTCTCCGACGAGCTCACACACTGACTCCTGAACGTAAGATGGTGATTGAGAGCTGGGCAAGGGAGGAGAGAGAGAGAGAGAGAGAGCGAGAGCGAGAGAGACAGAGAGCGCGCATAGGACAGCAGTCAGGCAAGCACTGGGGATTGCTGTGCTGGGAACAGTTTATTGTATTCCTCAGTGAAGGTGACGTCTTTCAAGCGTTCCATCGCACACAGTACCTGGTAGCCCTGTAATGGGAAGGTGCAGGAACTGGGTGAGACGGTGGCGGGGGGGGGCACGTTCAGCCAGGCCACACACAGTGGGCACTGACACAGGAGCGAACAGTCAGCGTGCCAGCACCCAGCCCCTGCCACGTCCCCGCTACCCACGCACAAGCACGGTGGCGCAGTGGGCAGAGCTGAGCCTCACAGCCCCAGGTTCGATCCCGACCACGGGTGCTGCCCGTACACTCTCCCTGCGGCCGCGTGGGTTTTCTCCGGGAGCTCAGGTTTCCTCCCACCCTCCAAATACACCAATGACTTGGACGAAGGGGTTAAAAGTACCATTAGCAAATTTGCAGATGATACAAAGCTGGGTGGCAGTGTGAGCTGTGAGGAAGATGCTACGAGGTTGCAGGGTGACTTGGACAGGTTGTGTGAGTGGTGCAGAATTGTGCTCGTGTACGGGGGGTGATCACTGGTCAGGTGGGCCGAAGGGCCCGTTTCGGCGCTGTATCTCTGACGTCCGAGGTTTAGAGGGATATACGAGCCAAACGCAGGCAAGTGGGACTAGTGTAGGTGGGACATGTCGGTCAGCATGGGCAAGTTGGGCTGAAGGGCCTGTTTCCGTTCTGTATCTGTATCTGTATCTCTAAACTCTACAGTCCTTGTGGCTAAAGGGATCAGGAGGTATGGAGAGAAGGCAGGTACAGGATACTGAGTTGGATGATCCGGCCTACTCCTGCACCTATTTTCTATGTTTCTATGTACACAATATTATGGTTTACATATCCGTTGTGCTGCTTGCTGCATAGTAAGAATTTAATTATTCCAAGCCGGGACATACGACAATGAAATACTCCTTGGCTTATGAGCAGAGCTTTGGGACTCTTGCAGTGGCTGGTACAAGCAGCACCTGCCATCTACTCCAACACAACGGGCAAGAGGAGATGGCGAGCCTGTAGAGTTTGGTTCTGACGTCGGGCTTAGGGCGGGGGGGGGTTGGGGGGAAAGAAGGAAACCAAAAGTACCCCACTCCGCGACTTTGGTGAGGAAGGGCGGTGGGTCGCGACGAGGGTTGCCAACTTCCCTCGCTCCCAAATAAGGGACAAAGGGAGACGTCACCGCCCCGCGCCCCCTCACCCAGCCAGCGGCCACGTGCTCCCGCTCCACCAATGGCGGCAGAACCAGGGGCAACAGTTTAAGAATAAGGGGTAGGCCATTTAGAACGGAGATGAGGAAAACATTTTCAGTCAGAGAGTTGTAAATCTGTGGAATTCTCTGCCTCAGAAGGCAGTGGAGGCCAATGCTCTGAATGCATTCAAGAGAGAGCTGGATAGAGCTCTTAAGGATAGCGGAGTCAGGGGGTATGGGGAGAAGGGCGGGAACGGGGGTACTGATTGAGAATGATCAGCCATGATCACATTGAATGGTGGTGCTGACTCGAAAGGCCGAATGGCCTCCTCCTGCACCTATTGTCTATTGTCTAAAGACGTCCACCTTTGTAGGTTAATCGGCTTTGGTACAAATTGTAAATGGTCTAGTGTGCAGGATTGTGCTCGTGTACGGGGTGATCACTGGTCAGGTGGGCCGAAGGGCTGTTTCGGCACTGTATCTCTGACGTCCAAGGTTTAGAGGGATATACAAGCCAAACGCAGGCAAGTGGGACTAGTGTAGGTGGGACATGTTGGTCAGCATGGGCAAGTTGGGCTGAAGGGCCTGTTTCCATTCTGTATCTCTAAACTCTACAGATGTAGAGTCCTTGTGGCTAAAGGGATCAGGGGGTATGGAGAGAAGGCAGGTACAGGATACTGAGTTGGATGATCAACCATGATCATATTGAATGGGCGGTGCGTACAGGCTCGAATGGCCTACTCCTGCAACTATTTTCTATGTTTCTATGTACACAATACTATGTTTACATATCCGTTGTGCTGCTTGCTGCAAGTAAGAATTTAATTGTTCCGAGCCGGGACATACGACAATGAAATACTCTTGGCTTATGAGCAGAGCTTTGGGACTCTTGTGGGGCTGGTACAAGCAGCACCTGCCATCTACTCCAACACAACGAGCAAGAGGAGATGGCCGAGCCTGTAGCGTTTGGTTCTGACGTCGGGCTTTAGGGGCGGGGGGGGGGTTGGGGGAGGAAGGAAACCAAAAGTACCCCACTCCTCGGACTTTTGGCGAGGAAGGGCGGTGGGTCGCGACGAGGGTTGCCAACTTCCTCGCTCCCAAATAAGGGACAAAGGGAGACGTCACCGCCCCGTGCCCCCCTCACCCAGCCAGCGGCCACGTGCTCCCGCTCCACCAATGGCCGGCCGCCATTGGTGGAGCGGGAGCACGTGGCCGCTGCCTGGGCGAGGTCACGTGGGGGTCGCGGGGACGGTGACGTCACCCGTCGTCCCTTATTTGGGAGCGAGGAAGTTGGCAACCCTGCTAAACACGGGACAAGGGCAGATCCCATACTAATTTAGCCCTAAATTGCGGGATGTCCTGGAGATCCGGGCCCCCGCCACTCTCCGGTACTCACCCAGGTGAAGATCGAGAAGAAGGAGAAGGTGATGGCGGCCCGGGCAGCGTCCGCCCCTTCCTTCAGAGGGGTTGTCCTCCGCCAGGTTTGTCACCTGCCACTGGTTGGTGAGGAAACAGAAGCCCACGAACCACAGGAAGGACCAGCAGGCTATGTACGGGGAGGGAGGGAGGGAGGGAGGGAGGGGGGAAAGAGAGGAGAAAAAAAAGAGAAACTGTGACCCGACGCCCATTTCCCGAAGATCCGACCTTTCCCCCCCCCCCCCTACCCCGGCACTCACCCGAAAATCCGATGTCCCCCAAGACGACCTTTTTGCGGTCCTTGACGCTGCTGATCTGGCGGGAAGTAGGCGTCCAGGGCGAGGAAGGCCAGGCAGCCGAAGAAGGCCAGCACGCCGATGGTGATGCCGTAGTTACAGGCGTTGGCGTTTCCGGTTGAAGATGCAATGCTCCTCGATCTCGCTCGGACGGTTCACATACCCCTCGTTGACGATCGACCCAAACACGGCGATCGAGAAAATCTGCCGAGGGAGAGATGGAGAGAGGGACAGAGGGGAGAGAAAGGGAGAGAGGGACAGAAAGAGAGGGACAGAGAGATAGAGAGGGGGAGAGGGACAGAAAGGGAGAGAGGGGCAGAGAGACAGAGAGGGGGAGAGGGACAGAAAGGGGGAGAGGGACAGAAAGGGGGAGAGGACGGAGAGAGAGGGAGAGGGACAGAGAGAGGGGGAGAGGGACAGAAGGGGGGAGAGGGATGGAGAGAGGGGGAGAGGGACAGAAAGGGGGAGAGGGACAGAAAAGGGGGAGAGGGACAGAAAGGGGGAGAGAGGACAGAAGGGGGGAGAGGGACAGAAGGGGGGAGAGGGACAGAAGGGGGGAGAGGGACGGAGAGGGGGGGAGAGGGACAGAGAGAGGGGGAGAGGGACGGAGAGGGGGGAGAGGGACGGAGAGGGGGGGAGAGGGACGGAGAGAGGGACGGAGAGAGGGGGAGAGGGACGGAGAGAGGGGGAGAGGGACGGAGAGAGGGGAGAGGGACGGAGAGAGGGGAGAGGGACGGAGAGAGGGGGAGAGGGACGGAGAGAGGGGAGAGGGACGGAGAGGGGGGGGAGAGGGACGGAGAGGGGGGGAGAGGGACGGAGAGAGGGGGAGAGGGACGGAGAGGGGGGGAGAGGACGGAGAGAGAGGGAGAGGGACGGAGAGAGGGGGAGAGGGACGGAGAGAGGGGGAGAGGGACAGAAGGGGGGAGAGGGACGGAGAGGGGGGGAGAGGGACGGAGAGAGGGGGAGAGGGACGGAGAGAGAGGGAGAGGGGACGGAGAGAGGGGAGAGGAAGGAGAGGGACGGAGAGAGGGGGAGAGGGACGGAGAGAGGGGGAGAGGGACGGAGAGAGGGGGAGAGGGACAGAAAGGGGGAGAGGGACAGAAGGGGGGAGAGGGATGGAGAGAGGGGAGAGGGACGGAGAGAGAGGGAGAGGGACGGAGAGAGGGGGAGAGGGACGGAGAGAGGGGGAGAGGGACGGAGAGAGAGGGGAGAGGGACGGAGAGGGGGGAGAGGGACAGAAAGGGGGAGAGGGGGGGTGGAAGAGTAAGGAAAAGAGAGAAAGACAAGAGAGAGCCAGGTAGTAGGGAGAGAGTGAGGTAGAGTGAGAGATTTGGAGGGAGAGCCAGCATGGTGGGAGTGTGAGGGTTAGCCAGCACACCAAGAGTGCAAAATAGGGTCAGAGAGAATTTGTGCAGAAGAGAAAGAACCAGAGAGAGGGGAAGAATAAGAGGAATATTAAAATTCATGCTATTTCCAACAACGTGCATTTCTGAAGCACTTTTTAACATTATAAAAAATCCAAAGGCACCTCACAGATAGAGACCTTGAAAAATATAAGCTGATGCTCAGGGATATGTTGAACAATACCCTAACCCCAACCCTAATGAAAGATAGATAATGAATATTAGTCATTCTGATAATATTAGTCATTCTGAAAGGGTCTGAAGAAGGGTCTCGACCCGAAACGTCACCCATTCCTTCTCTCCTGAGATGCTGCCTGACCTGCTGAGTTACTCCAGCATTTTGTGAATAAATACCTTCGATTTGTACCAGCATCTGCAGTTATCTTCATGAATATTAGATAGAACTCTAGGGGCTAGCGGAATCAAGGAGTATGTGGAGAAGGCAGGCACGGGTTACTGATTGTGGATGATCAGCCATGATCACAATGAATGGCGGTGCTGGCTCGGAAGGGCCGAATGGCCTCCTCCTGCACCTATTTTCTATGAACGCAGCAATGCTTAGGGGCCATCAAAATGGAGAAAAGATGTTTAGACGGGGATTTCCAGAGCCTTACAAAATCTGTACAGGTGTTACACAGCGTTACATCGTTTAAAAAATGGGCAGGATAGAAAAAGCAAAAATGTTCCTACTTTGTCTTCAAAACTCAGTGTCGTATAACATGGAACAAGCCCTTTGGCCAGACTTATCCTTGCCAGCCAAGAAGCCATCTATGCTAATCCCAGAGGCAGCATCTCTGGAGAAAAGGAATAGAAACATAGAAAATAGGTGCAGGAGGAGGCCATTCGGCCCTTCGAGGCCAGCACCGCCATTCATTGTGATCATGGCTGATCATCCACAATCAGTAACCTCTGCCTGCCTTCTCCCATATCCATTGATTCCGCTAGCCCCTAGAGCTCTATCTAACTCTCTCTTAAATCCATCCAGTGATTTGGCCTCCACTGCCCTCTGTGGCAGAGAATTCCACAAGTATAGGTATGGAACAATGTGTTGGAAAATAACTGCAGATGCTGGTTTAAAATCGAAGGCAGACACAAAATGCTGGAGTAACTCAGCGGGTCAGGCAGCATTTCGGGAGAGAAGGAATAGGCGAGGTTTCGGGTCGAGACCCTTCTTCAGACTGAAGGTATGGAACAATATCCATGTGTGGGGCCTTACCAATGTCATGAAGAGTTACGACTTAATGGCTGAACTCTTAGACGCGATATCTCAATCACAGGTAGACAGGGTGGTCAAAATGGTTTTCTGGCACATTGGGCCTTCATCAGTGGGAATACTGAGTATAGAAGATTGGGAGGCCATTCTGCAACTCTATAAGCAGTTGGGTGAGGCCACATTTGGAATATTGTGTTCAGATTTGGCCACCATGTGAAAGGAGACCATGTCAAGCGAGAAAGGGTGCAGAAAATTTTAGAAGGATGTTGCCAGGACTCAAGGGTTGAGCAGCTGGGACTTTATTCCATGGAGCGCAGGAGCATGAGGGGGTGATCTAATAGAGGCATACAAAATCATGAGGAATAGATCGGGTAAACAATAGACAATAGACAATAGGTGCAGGAGCAGGCCATTCAGCCCTTCAAGCCAGCACCGCCATTCAATGTG
>NC_135992.1:6261872-6382851 GCF_053455715.1 Rhinoraja longicauda
GAACATGTTTCCTGCCTCCAACGTGTCCAACCCCTTAATAATCTTATACGTTTCGATAAGATCCCCTCTCATCCTTCTAAATTCCAGTGTATACAAGCCTAGCCGCTCCAGTCTTGTTTTACTCCAGTTTCATTGACATTGTATCATGGCTGATCTATCTTTCCCTCCCTCCCCATTCTCCTGCCTTCTCCCCATTAATCCTGACAAACTGCCGGAGTAACTCAGCGGGTCAGGCTGCATTTGTGGATAACTAATGGACCTTATTCAGAATAAAAAATATATACAAAACAAAAAGAGCGCCAGAGACCCGGGTTCGATCCTGACTACGGGCGCCGTCTGTACGGGGTTTGTTCGTTCTCCCCGTGACCTGCGCGGGTTTTCTCCGAGATCTTCGCTTTCCTCCCACACTCCAAAGACGTGCAGGTTCGTAGGTTAATTGGCTTGGTGTAAATGTAAAAATTGTCCCTAGTGGGTGTAGGATGGTGTTAATGTGTGCGGGGATCGCTGGTCGGCGCGGACCCGGTGGGCCGCAAGGGCCTGTTTCAGCGCTGTATCTCTGAACTAAAAACGAAACTAAACAAAACCAGAGCCCCTGGTGATGCAGAAACATATCTGCCATACCTCATTTACCCATACACAAACCTCAGACCATGTTACCTACACTGCTGCGATCAAAGGACTGCGATGTCTTAGCATCGAGCAGCTGTGGTACTCAATGGGCGAGTCTCACATCTCCGTGATCCATCAGCGATGAACAAAGGCCATGACAGATGCACTGGAAATGAGGATGTATTCTCACTGTACACCCAATGACCACATCACTGGTCACGACACACTGACGGGCTAAATGTTTTTTTTAAATAACTTATTCATACGCAGTTTATACCAAAGATAAACACAAAGTGCTGGAGTAACTCTGCAGGTCAGGCAGCATCTCTGGAGAGAAGGAATGGGTGACGTTTCGGGTCGAGACCCTTCTTCAGACAGATTTTCTTCATCTCCGAAGAAAAAGCATGGGTGACATTTCGGATCGGGACCCTTCTTCACACCCGAAACATCGCCCATCCTTTCTTTAGTCTCCAGAGATGCTGCCCGACCCGCTGAGTTACTCCAGCACTTTGTGTCCATCTTTGTTATGAGCCAGCATCTGCAGTTCTTTGTTTCTTCATTACGACAAATATAAATAAAGTTAAAACACATTTAAACGAGTCTGAAGGAGGGTCTCGAACCGAAACGGTGGCGCAGCGGTAGAGTTGCTGCTTTGCAGCGAATGCAGCACCGGAGACTCAGGTTCGATCCCGACTACGGGCGCCGTCTGTACGGAGTTTGTACGTTCTCCCCGTGACCTGCGTGGGTTTTCTCCGAGATCTTCGGTTTCCTCCCACACTCCAAAGACGTACAGGTTTGTAGGTTAATTGGCTGGGCAAATGTAAAAATTGTCCCTAGTGGGTGTAGGATGGTGTTAATGTGCGGGGATCGCTGGGCGGCGCGGACCCGGTGGGCCGAAGGGCCGTTTCTGTGCTGTATCTCTAAATCTAAAAATCTAAATCTGAAACGTCACTCATTCCTTCTCTGCAGAGATGCTGCCTGACCCGCTGAGTTACTCCAGCACTTTGTGTCTATCTGTGGCATAAACCAGCATCTGTGGTTCTTTCCTACCCTTTTAAATGAGTGGTGCACAGAGACCATGGACAGACAGCCTCTGATTGACTCTCCTTCACTATGTCACCTGTACGTTGGATGGACGAAAGACCACTAAATGACCTCAATGCTATTCAGCTCCGAAACCAGGCACTGATTATTGCGAGTGATGTTTTGAGTTGGGACCCCCCGTTAGACTGGTCTGAAGAATGGTCCCGATCCGAAACGCCACCCATTCTTTTTCTCCAGAGATGCTGCCTGACCCGCTGAGTTACTCCAGCACGTCGTGTCTATCTGTGGTATAAACCAGCATCTGCAGTTCCTTCCCAACACGCTGTTCCTCCTGAAATCTCATTGTGAGAAATATCTCCAGACAGGTCCAATTTTGTACTTGATCAGAGATAGGGCTTGCCTTTCAAGCTCCATTCAATCACATATTGGCTGAGCAAACAAGCTCTTCCACCCCCTGAGAGCATGCAGATTCTCAGCTCGATTTATATTCTTCCCAAAGCCCAGTTTAACGTCTTTAAGCTAAGACGTGCTGGGTTTGGAGATACAGCATGGAAACAGGCCCTTTGGCCCACCAAGTCCGCACCGACCAGCAATCCCTGTACATTAGTTCTATCTTACACACTAGGGATAATTTTACAGGGCCCTTTATTAACCTGCAAACCTGCACGTCTTCGGAGTGTGGGAGGAAACCGGAGCGCCTGGAGGAAACCCACATGGTCGCGGGGAGAGCGTACAAACTGTGAGGCAGACAAGCATCCATGGTCAGGAACCAACCCGGGTCCCTGGTGCTGTAAGGCAGCAACTCTACCGCTGCACCGCCCTGCCACATATGAAACCTTGCAATGGAGGATCTTACACGATGTACTGACCAGTCACCCGATACACAACGGGCTTGTGTTTCTGCAGATAATCAGTCACCAGGAATCAATCATTATTTCCCCCTGGAACAGGTGTGTGTGTGTGTGTGTGTGTGTGTGTGTGTGTGTGTGTGTGTGTGTGTGTGTGTGTGTGTGCGTGCGTGCGTGCGTGCGTGCGTGCGTGCGTGTGTCTCCGCGCGTGTGTGTGTCCGCCCATTTTAATCTGAATAACAACTGCCTTTTAGCTCCGAGGCAGAGTGCTTTATGTTAGAGAGGCGAGTTGTTGTGGATGTGCTGCCTGCAAGGATCATGCAAATAAACTCGACTGCCACTCCCAAAAGAGAACTGGGGCGAGCGAGATTAATTAAAGAGCCCTTTTAAAGAGCCAGCACAGGGATCGTGGACGCACACACGCGCACGAACACACACATGCAGGCGAACACACACGCACAATCACACACACGCAGGCGAACACACACGCACGCGCACAATCACACACACGCACAATCACACACACGCACAATCACACATGCACAATCACACACACGCACAATCACACACACGCACAATCACACACACATACAGGCGAACACACACGCACAATCACACACACGCACAATCACACACACATGCAGGCGAACACACACGCACACGCACAATCACACACACGCACAATCACACACACGCACAATCACACACACGCACAATCACACACACATGCAGGCGAACACACACGCACACGCACAATCACACACATGCAGACAAACACGCACGCACGCGCACAATCGCACACATGCAGGCAAACACACATGCACGCGAACACACACGCATGCGCTCAATCACACACATGCAGGCGAACACACATGCACGTGCATGCACGCACACAATCACACACAATAGGTGCAGGAGGAGGCCATTCAGCCCTTCGATCCAGCACCGCCATTCAATGTGATCATGGCTGATCATTCTCCATGCACATGCATGCACACAAATTGAGTTTCTTTTGCGCTGACTGACTGAACATTTGACTGCAATACAAGTACATGTGTGTTCGCCTGCATGTGTGTGTTCGTGTGTGTGTGTGCGCGCGAGCTCTTGAAAAGGGCTCTTTAATTAATCTCGCTCGCCCTTTGTTACCATAGTCAGGTGAATTGCTGAATATCACAGAGCATAATGATTACCAATTACAAATGCCCGGTTTCTGGAGCTACTTTAACTCTAGGTAGGGATATTAATAAGTCCTAGGAGCAGAATTAGGCCCTTTGGTCCAAAGTCTACTCTGCCATTCAATCATGGCTGATCCATCTTTCCATCTCAACCCCATTCTTCTACCTTCTCCCCGGTAACCTTTGACACCCTTACAAATCAAGCTGTCTATCTCCACTTTAAAAATACTCAATGACTTGGCCTCCACGGTCGTCTGTGGCAATGAATTCCACAGGTCACCACCCTCTGACTAATGAAATTCCTCCCCATCTCCTTTCTAAAGGTGCGTCCTTTTATTCCGAGGCCGTGCCCTCTGGTCCTAGACTCTCCCACTAGTGGAAACATCCTCTCCACATCCACTCTATCCAGGCCTTTCACTATTCGGTAAGTTTCAATGAGGTCCCCCCTCATCCTTCTAAACTCCAGCGAGTACAGGCCCAGTGCTGACAAACGCTCATCGTACCTTAACCCACTCATCCCCGGGATCGTTCTTGCAATTGGCGGTAACAGGTCTGGCACAGGGAAGCGAGCGTTGCTGGAGGTGACAGACTGGAGAGCATCACAGTCACTTTGCTTTCAAACTGAGGAGACACTGATGTAATATCTGCTACATACCAACCCAGCCACCGCCGAGCATTCAATGAGATATTCAGTGTAGGAAGGAACAGCAGATGCTGGTTCAAAGCGAAGTTAGACACAAAATGCCACAGTAACTCAGCGGGACAGGCAGCATCTCTGGAGAGAAGGAATGGGTGACGTTTTGGGTCAAGGCCCTTCTTCAGTCTCGACCCAAAACGTCACCCATTCCTTCTCTCCAGAGATGCTGCCTGTCCCGCTGAGTTACTCCACCATTTTGTGTTTATCTTCGATGGGACGCACGGTTGGGTTCCCCACAAGAACATAACATATTTTTTTCAATATTTTAACAATTTTCCCTTCAAATGTCACTGGTTGGACAAGTATCTAGTTTAGTTCAGAGATACTCCACGCCGACCATCGATCACGCGTCCCCACTAATTCTATGTTATCCCACTTTCCCATCCACTCCCTACACATTAGAGGCAATTAGCCTAACAAACCCGCACGTCTTTGGGATGTGGGAGGAAACCGGAGCACCTGGAGAAAACCCATGGTGATCGCTGGTCGGTGTGGACCTGATGAGCCGAAGAGCCTGTTTCCGTGCTGTATCTTACTGGAGCGACTAGGCTTGTATACACTGGAATTTAGAAGGATGAGAGGGGATCTTATTGAAACGTATAAGATTATTAAGGGATAGGACGCGCTAGAGGCAGGAAACATGTTCCCAATGTTGGGGGAGTCCAGAACCAGGGGCCACAGTTTAAGATTAAGGGGTAGGCCATTTAGAACAGAGATGAGGAAAAACTTTTTCACTCAGAGTTGTAAATCTGTGGAATTCTCTGCCTCAGAAGGCAGTGGAGGCCAATTCGCTGGATGCTTTCAAGAGAGAGTTAGATAGAGCTCTTAATGATAGCGGAGTCAGGGGGTATGGGGAGAGGGCAGAAACGGGGTACTGATTGTGGATGATCAGCCATGATCACATTGAATGGCGGTGCTGGCTCGAGGGGCCAAATGGCCTACTCCTGCACCTATTGTCTATTGTATCTCTGATGTCTAAAGTAAAGCTTATGATTTTCGAGGCAAGCATGCAGCCAATACCATCTCATCGGACGCTCTTGAAAATCAGGTTAAAACCCTTTCAATTAAACAACAAGGGGCCAGGAATATGGTGGCTGCTTAACACAGAAAATGGTGCTTCCCCCTGCAGTGGTTCCGACATTGGTACCCACTTGGCGAGGTTCCTGTGCAATGGCACCCATCAACTGTGATAAGAAAATGATAGTGATTTGTACACGAGGGCGAAAACACAGCCCATGAACAGTGACGGAAAACATCAATAAATATTAGAGAAACAAACAGCAACTGGATGTCAAAGAACTGAGTCTCCAAGAGAATATCTGCATTGCAAAACTGTTCTCCATCCCCCCTCAAGATTCCACACAGAGCAGCACGGTGGCACAGCCAGCAGTCGATCCTGACCTCGGGCGCTGCCTGTGTGGAGTTTGCAGGTTCTCCCCTGTGACCGCGTGGGTTTCCTGCGGGTGCCATCCACATTCCAAACACGTGCGGGTTTGTAGGTTAATTGGCTTCTATAACTTGTCCCTGGAGTGTAGGATAGAACTAGTGTACGCGGCGATCGTACATTGTCCCTAGTGTGTGTGGGATAGTGTTAGTGTTCAGAGATCGCTGGCTGGCGAGGACTCAATGGGCCGAAGGGCCTGTAGAACCTTGCATCCTTTATTTCTTCTTTTCACAATCAAAGACATTGCAAAGAGCATTTAGTTCACCCTAAAGATGCAAACCTAGACTCGATTAATATCCTTATGATATCCTCAGTATAGGAGTAAAGAGGTCCTTCTCCAGTTGTACAGGGCCCTAGTGAGACCGCGCCCGGAGTACTGTGTGCAGTTTTCTTCTCCAAACTTGAGGAAGGACATTCTTGCTATTGAAGGAGTGCAGCGTAGGTTCATGAGGTTAATTCCCGGAATGGCGGGACTGTCGTACGTTGAAAGACTGGAGCGACTGGGCTTGTATACTCTGGAATTTCGAAGGATGAGAGGGGATCTTATTGAAACGTACAAGATCATTAAGGGATTGGACATGTTAGAGGCAGGAAACATGTTCCCAATGTTGGGGAAGTCCCGAACCAGGGGCCACAGTTTAAGAATAAGGGGTAGGCCATTCAGAACGGAGACGAGGAAGAACTTTTTCAGTCAGAGAGTTGTGAAGCTGTGGAATTCTCTGCCTCAGAAGGTAGTGGAGGCCAATTCTCTGGATGTTTTCAAGAGAGAGTTAGATAGAGCTCTTAATGATAGCGGAGTCAGGAGGTATGGGGAGAAGGCAGGAACGGGGTACTGATTGTGAATGATCAGCCATGATCACGGTGAATGGCAGTGCTGGCTCGAAGGGTCGAATGGTCTACTCCTGCACCTATCGTCTATTGTCTCATCAGATCTAACATGACTGCATCTCAATCATGCCTCACAGTGGCAGATACCCGGGTTCGATCCTGACCTCGGGTGCTGCCTGTGCGGAGTTTGCACGTTCAACCCTGTGACTGCGTGGGTTTTCTCCGAATATGCTCTGGTGTCTACCCACTTGCCAAAGACATGCGGGTTGTAGGTTAATTGCCTTCTGTAAAATTGCCCCTGGTGTGTAGGATGCAAAATTGGGATAACGTAGAACTAGTGTATGGGGATGATTCGTCGGTATGGACTCAATGGGCCGAAGGACCCGCTTCAGTGCTGTTCAGAGACACAGCACGGAAACAGGCCCTTCGGCCCGCCGGGTCCGTGCCGACCAGCGATCCCCGCACACTAACACTACCCTACACCCACTAGGGACAATCTTTACATTTACCGAGCCAATTGACCTACAAACCTGCACGTCTTTAGAATGTGGGAGGAAACCGAAGATCCTGGAGAAAACCCACGCAGGTCACGGGGAGAACGTACAAACTCCGTGCAGACAGCACCCGTAGTCGGGATGGAACCCGGGTCTCCGGCGCTGCATTCGCTGTAAGGCGGCAACTCTACCGCTGCGCCACCGTGACCGCCCTCTCGACAAAATAATGTGATCATTCCTTTTTAAGAAAATCATTGGCTTTTAAGCAAAATGCAAAAGAACTTGAAAGAGACATTGCACCAACCAATCATAACCTACTTACAATTTATTCACTGGTGGAAACGTTTTCCTTTTATTGGAATGGGAATATCCTTTTTACAAGTCTGGAATATGGCCATACGATTTACATTTCTGAGGCCAAAACAATCGTTGCTGAACTCAGGCCTTTATTTGTACACAAAAATAACCCAGCACTCATGATTTAATAAACGCTCGTGACACACAGAGTCATACAATGTAGACCCCATCACAACCACAGGGCAGTGCTGAATTACTGTCTACCTTTTTGGTGACCCTCGGACGATCCTTGATCGGACTTTGCCGGCTTTACCTTGCACTAAACGTCATTCCCTTATCATGTATCAACGGACTGTAAATTGATCGATTGTAATCATGTATTGTCTTTCTGCTGACTGGTTTGCACGCCACAAAAAAGCTTTTCAGTGTACCTCAGTACATGTGACAATAAACGAAACAGCGTGGAAACAGGCCCTTCGGCCCAACTTGCCCACACCGTCCAACAGTCCTCTTACTGCGCTCAGTCCGCATTAACCAATCTGATCTCCCGGTGGCTGAGCACTTCAACTCCCCCTCCCATTCCCTGTCTGACTTTTCTGTCATGGGCCTCCTCCAGTGCCATAGTGAGGCCCACTGGAAATTGGAGGAACAGCACCTCATATTTCGCCTGGGCAGCTTGCAGCCCAGCGGTATGAACATTTTCTTCTCCAACTTTAGATAGTTCCTCTGTCCTTCTCTTCTCCTCCCCCTTCCCAGATCTCCCACTGTCTTCCTGCCTCCACCTATATCCTTCCTTTGTCCCGCCCCCCTGACATCAGTCTGAAGAAGGGTCTCGACCCGAAATGTCGCCCATTCCTTCTCTCCTGAGATGCTGCCTGACCTGCTGAGTTACTCCAGCATTTTGTGAATAAATACCTTCGATTTGTACCGGAACCTGCAGTTATTTTCTTACACAACATGTCCCATCTACACTAGTCCCACCTGCCTGCATTTGGCCCATATCCCGCTAAACCTGTCCTTTCCATGTACCTGAGATAGACACAAAAAGCAGAAATAACTCAGCGGGTCAGACAGCATCTCTGGAGAAATTATACAAAAGTGAGTGGTTTTGCAGATGGTGAAGATGGTTGCGAAAGATTGCAGCAGGATCTGGATCGATTGGCCAGGTGGGCGGAGGAATGGTTGGTGGAATTTAACACAGAGAAGTGTGAGGTGTTGCATTTTGGGACGTCTAACAGTAAATGATAGGCCTCTGGGTAGTGTTGTAGACCGGAGGGATCTAGGAGTGCAGGTGCATGGTTCCTTGAAGGTCAAGTCGCAGGTGGATAAGGTGGTCAAAAAGGCTTTTGGCATATTGGCCTTCATCAGTGAGAGTATTGAGTATAGAAGTTGGGAGGTCATGTTGCAGTTGTGTAAGACGTTGGTGAGACCGCATTTAAAATATTGTGTTCAGTTCTGGGCACCAAGTTATAGGAAAGATATTGTCAAGCTTGAAAGGGTTCAGAAAAGATTTACGAGGATGTTGCCATGGCCTAGAGGGTGTGAGCTATAGGGAGAGGTTGAGTAGGCTGGGTCTATTCCTTGGGGCGCAGGAGAATGCGGGGTGATCTTATAGAGTTGTACAAAATCATGAGGGGAATAGATCGGGTAGATGCACAGAATCTCTTGCCCAGAGTAGGGGAATCGAGACCAGAGGACATATTTTCAAGGTGAAGGGGAAAAGATTTAATAGGAATCTGAGGGGTAACTTTTTTTACACAGAGGGTGGTGGGTGTATGGAACGAGCTGCCAGAGGAGGTAGTTGAGACTGGGACTATCCCATCGTTTAAGAAACAGTAGGATAGGTACATGGATAGGACAGGTTTGGAGGGATATGGACCAAGCAGGCAAGTGGGACTAGTGTAGCTGGGACATTGTTGGAAGGTGTGGGCAAGTTGGGCCGAAGGGCCTGTTTCACTGCATCACTCTGTGACTCTAAATGGAATAGGCGATGTTTCCGGTGGAGATCCTTCTATGAAGAAGGGTCTCGTCCCGAAACATCACTTATTCCTTTCCTCCACAGATGCTGCCTGACTCGCTGAGTTACTCCAGCTTTGTGTGTCTATCTTCGGTTTAAACCAACATTTGTTGTTCCATCCTACCTGTCTAAATCTGGACCAGAAAACAAAATAATGAGAGTTGCCATGCCAGCGCGTACCGTCACTAAAAAACTGGTTTATTCTACTCTTTTCTACTCTTTTACTCCCCATTTTCCTCAATTCTCTGTGACCGACCCTCAATAGACAATAGACAATAGGTGCAGGAGTAGGCCATTCGGCCCTTCGAGCCAGCACCGTCATTCAATGTGATCATGGCTGATCATTCACAATCAGTACCCCGTTCCTGCCTTCTCCCCTGACTCCGCTATCCTTAAGAGCTCTATCTAACTCTCTCTCGAGTGCATTCAGAGAATTGGCCTCCACTGCCTTCTGAGGCAGAGAATTCCACAGATTCACAACTCTGACTGAAAAAGCTTTTCCTAATCTCCGTTCTAAATGGCCTACCCCTTATTCTTAAACTGTGGCCGCTGTTTCTGGACTCCCCCAACATTGGGAACATGTTTCCTGCCTCTAACGTGTCCAACCCCTTAAAAATCTTATACATTTCGATAAGATCCCCTCTCATCCTTCTAAATTCCAGTGTATACAAGCCTAGTCGCTCCAGTCTTTCAACATACGACAGTCCCGCCATTCCGGGAATTAACCTAGTAAACCTACGCTGCACGCCCTCAATAGCAAGAATATCCTTCCTCAAATCTGGAGACCAAAACAGCACACAGTACTCCAGGTGCGGTCTCACTAGGGCCCTGTACAACTGCAGAAGGACCTCTTTGCTCCTATACTCAACTCCTCTTGTTATGAAGGCCAACATTCCATTGGAGTTCTTCACTGCCTGCTGTACCTGCATGCTTCCTTTCAGTGACTCTTCGGTCAGCTTGTTTCCCGATCACCTGCAAACTTCTTAGAAGTTTAAAGAGGTTTGACACCTCCGTAAATACTCCGACAAACGTCTGCAGGTGCACTGGGGAAAGCATCCTGACTGGTTGCATCAAGGCAATCCCAACGGGCAGAAACGCAAGAGGCTGTAGAGTGGAGGGCATAGGCCGGTCCATCGAGGGAACAGCCCTCCCCACCATTGAGAGCGTCCACGTGAGGCACAGTTTAAGAATGCATCCAGAGAATTGGCCTCCACTGCCTTCTGAGGCAGAGAATTCCACAGATTCACAACTCTCTGGGTGAAAAAGTTCTTCCTCATCTCCGTTCCAAATGGCCTACCCCTTATTCTTAAACTGTGGTCTCCTGGTTCTGGACTCCCCCAACATCGGGAACATGTTTCCTGCCTCCAGCGTGTCCAATCCCTTAACAATCTTATATGTTTCAATAAAACACAGGCAGGGCGATTCTCAGCAGCGAGTTCACCTACCGACCCGTACACCTTTGGCATGCGAGGGTAATTGGAGCACCCTGGGGGACCGTGACACACGCAGTCACCAGGAATACGTGCAAACTCCACGAAGAGAGCACCAGAATGCACGCAGTTGAAGCAGCTCGACCACGCTGCCCAGATGATGGTCAGGAACATGTCCCTGCCCAAACACGGCTGGCCCAACATCTCCACCAGCAACCACACCCGAGATAACGCAATACCATCACAACAACTGGGTGGCATTGAGGAAGGGGTGTGTTAATTTTGTAATGGGCAATGAGTAGTAACTGGTGGACTCAAAATCCCCAAGAGGAATATTGCATTTCCAAGACAGACACTCAACTATGAAATCATGTCCAAGTCACCATAATGACTCCTTGCGAATGTGACTATTCCTCATCACTCAATAGATGTACCCCACTTACACACACACGCACACACGGATCAGCATGTTGCCACTGACTTACATAGAACAGTACAGCACTGGAACCTGTCTTTCGGCTCATATTGTCCACATAAGACCTGCTTCATATCAATTTCCCTCCATTCCTTGCATATCCAAATGACAATGCAAAAGTCTCTTAAATGCCACTATCTTATACAAAATCATGAGAGGAATAGATCGGGTGGATGCACAGAGTCTTTTACCCAGAGTAGGGGAATCCAGGACCAGAGGACATAGGTTCAAGGTGAAGGGGAAACGCTTTAATAGGAATTCGAGGAGTAACTTTTTCCACACAGTGGGTGGTGGGTGTATGGAACAAGCTGCCAGAGGAGGTAGTCGAGGCTGGGACTAACCCATCGTGTAAGAAACAGCTGGACAGGTACACGGATAGGACAGGTTTGGAGGGTTATGGACCAAGCGCAGGCAAGTGGGACTAGGGTAGCTGGGACATTGTTGGCCGGTGTGGGCAAGATGGGCCGAAGGGCCTGTTTCCACACTGTATCAATCTATGACTCTATATCTGCCTCCATCAACACTCTTGGAAATACGTTCCAGGCACACAATACCCTCTGTGTAAAGAATACTTACCCCCACACATCTCCTTTAAACTTTGCCCTTCACACATTAAAGTTATGCCCACCACTATTTGATATTTTGATCCTGGGACAAAGGTTCTAACTGTCTATCCTGTGATATCATGCAATTAAGTTGGAGATTCTTTATTCAGTTCAATTGTTTCACTTGCCAGTATTGGGCTGTGAGCCATACAAAATAACTGAAATGAGATAAGGAACAGGATATTTGAATCTTTTACTCAATGTCCTGACTTATGAAGTCCAGTATGCCATGCATGCATAGTAAAGATAACAGGATTATGGGCCAAGCCCAGATAGTTGGAACTGCCGTCGATGGAGCATCTTGGTCAGAACGGACAGGTTGGGCCTGAATGAGTGAATTTAGCCCCTCAAGCGAGTTCCTTCCTACATATTTCGTCTGCTCCACTGCGAAATCTCCTCAAGGTTAACTGTTCACAAATCTCCAAACCAGCCCTAAAGATATCAGACAATATCGTCAGAGACATCAGATAGTGGGCCATTCAGTTCATCGAGTCCACTTTGCCATTCAATCATGGCTGATCTGTCTTTCCCTCTCAACCTCATTCTCCTGCCTTCTCCCCATAACCCTCGACACCTGTACTAATCAAGAATCTGTCAATCTCCGCCTTAAAAATACCTAAGGACGGCCTCCACAAGCATTGAATTCCACAGATTCACCACCCTTTGACTAAAGAAATTCCTCCTTCCTATCTGCCCAAAATACCAAATACTTCAATAACCGAATAATCCCATGATATACTGAATAATAGAGTGGTTGATTTAAATTATGAACAACTACTGTATACATTCAGTAGTATGAAGTATTAGTCCCTCAAAGCTCCTTGAAAGTAGCATCACAAGTGGATGGAATAGACAATAGACAATAGGTGCAGGAGTAGGCCATTCGGCCCTTCGAGCAAGCACCACCATTCAATGTGATCATGGCTGATCATTCTCAATCAGTACCCCGTTCCTGCCCTCTCCCCATATACCCTGACTCCGCTATCCTTAAGAGCTCTATCTAGCTCTCTCTTGAATGCATTCAGAGAATTGGCCTCCACTGCCTTCTGAGGCAGTGAATTCCACAGATTTACAACTCTCTGACTGAAAAGGTTTTTCCTCATCTCCGTTCTAAATGGCCTACCCCTTATTCTTAAACTGTGGCCCCTGGTTCAGGACTCCCCCAACATTGGGAACATGTTTCCTGCCTCTAACGTGTCCAACCCCTTAATAATCTTATATGTTTCGATAAGATCCCCTCTCATCCTTCTAAATTCCAGTGTAGAGAAGGTAAATGGTATGACTTTAGAGATACAGCATGGAAACAGGCCCTATTCTGTTCAGTTTAGTTTACTGTCACGTGCACCGAGGTACAGTGTCAAGCTTTCGTTGCGTGCTAACCAGTCAGCGGAAAGACAATACATGATTACAATTGAGCCATTACAGTGTACAGATACATGATAAGGGAATAACGTTTAGTGCAAGGTAAAGCTCGATCAAGGATAGTCCGGTGGTCATCAAAGAGGTAGATAGTAGTTCAGGACTGCTCTCTGGTTGTGGTAGGATCATTCAGTTGCCTGATCGCAGCTGGGACCCTGAATCTGGAGGTGTGCGTTTTCACACTTCTATACCTGGTGTTGATGGGAGAAGGGGCAGCCAAGCCCACGCCAACCAGCAATCGCCCATGCACTATCCTACACACTAGGGACAATTTACAACCTTACTGAAGCCAATTTTCCGACAGACTTATACATTTTGGAACGTGGTGGGAAGCCGGAGCACCCGGAGAAATCCCACGTGGTCACAGGGAGAACGTACAAACTTCGCACAGACAGCAGGATCAAACACGGGTCTCTGGCGCTCTAAGGCATCAGCTCTACCGCTACGCCACCATGCCACCCAGTATGCTTGCCTTCACAAGTCGGGGCACAAGAGTTGCAGCTACAGAAAATTTTGGTACGGTTGTATTTGGAGTATTGTTGTATTTGGAGTATTGCAGTATTTGGTTACTGAATTACAGGAAGGATACGGAGGCTTTGGAGACGGTGCAGAAGAGATTCACTCGAATGCTACCTGGATTAGAGGGTATCAGCTATGAGGAGAGGTTGGACAAACTAGGGATTGTTTTCTCTGGAGCACTGGAGGATGAGGGGCATATCATCAGAGATATCAGATAGTGGGCCATTCAGTCCATCGAGTCTACTTCGCCATTCAATCATGGCTGATCTGTCTTTCCCTCTCAACCTCATTCTCCTGCCTTCTCCCCATAACCCTCGACACCCATACTATTACTAGACCAAGTTTGGGCCCAAACCTCTCCTGCATTGGTGCAGCACCCTGTCCTCCCCCCTTCCCCTCCCCTCAACCACCCCCTCCCCTCTCCCTTCTCCCCCCCCCCCTCCTTTTAAACTTAAAAATGTGAATAACTTTAAAAATATAACACCGATTTCAATAAAACTACTTGCATTATCACTGAAGTGAGAACGGAGAGTAAGGTGGGCCTAAAATTGTCGCGCTATCGTGTACCGTTTTGGCTGAAGTTCAGTCACAAACAAGATAACAAACGAGAGTTGTAGGTATCTAGATAGATGAGGCATAGATGCAATGAACAGTCAGGATCGGGGGTTGAGAGGGAAAGATAGATCAGCCATGATTGAATGGCGGAGTAGACTTGATGGGCCGAGTGGCCTAATTCTGCCCCTAGAACTTGTGAGCTGTTTCCCCCAGAGTGAAAATGCCCAAGGACCAGAGGGGCATGGGTTGAAGCCCGAGGGGCAGAGTTTGAAGAGGACACGCAGGGCAGGCTCAGACATGCACTGGGATATGGTTCATGTACCAGCAGAAGGGATCAGGTTCATTTGGCACCGTGTTTAGTAAGGACTCCAAAGACGTACAGGTATGTAGGTTAATTGGCTGGGTAAATGTAAAAAATTGTCTCTAGTGGGTGTAGGATAGTGTTAATGTACGGGGATCGCTGGGCGGCACGGACTTGGAGGGCCGAAAAGGCCTGTTTCCGGCTGTATATATATACGACAGAGGGCTAAAGGGCCTGTTCTAGTGCTGTACTCTTCTACGTGCTATGTTGTACAAACAAGGTCAACAAACTGTGTTAATTGCAATCCAGCAGATTGCAACGGTGTAACATACATTAGCAGCTCAGGGGGGGGGGGGGGGGGGGGGGGGGGGAGGGAAAGGCGCACGAGGCGTGTGCTGATTCTTAATTAACACAGAACACCAAATTATCAGGACATTTTGCACAACTCCCTGTCAAACCGGCGTCTTATCTGCATTCACGGTGAGGTGACATTGCTCCTCATCTAGCAAACCCAGCACTCGTTGGTAAACAGGACGAACTCGCCCTTAAACAAGCTGCCACCCCCCTGACTCCCTCCTTCTCTGGGCAGCCCAATGCATGGAGACTCATCTTCCCACCTTTCTCCCCACCGGTCCAAACTCAATTAAATTCCCCCCCCCCCCCCACGCAGACCACCTTAACTACTGCTGGCTGTCTCAATCAACTCCCCCTCCTCTCCCTCAGGCAGTCCATACTGACCACCCCCTCCCTCCCCCCCCCCCACCTCCCCCCCCCCCCCCCACCTCCACCCCCCCCCACCTCCACCCCCCCCCCACCTCCTCCTCTCGCCCAGTCTCCTCATTAACCCCTCTCCCTCCCCCATTCCCACCCAGGGTCACATTAACCATCCTCTCCCACAGGCCTGGCCCCTGGTAATCTCTCACTCACAGCCTACCCCACAACACACCTCCCCCCCTCCACCATCCCAACCCTACATTAGCCCCCCCCTTGCCCACAACCTACCCCACACTAAGTATCCTCCCCTACAACCCACCCCTGTATTGCCACAACTCCTACAACCCACCCCTCTATTGCCCCCACTCCTACAACCCATCCCTATACTGACCTCCTCTCTCGCAACCCTATCATTTCAGAAGTCACAGGAGCAGAATTAGTCCATTCGGCCCATCAAGTCTACTCCGCCATTCCATCACGGCTGATCTATCTATCCCTCCCAACCCCATTCTCCTGCCTTCTCCCCATCACCCCCGACACCCGCACTAATCAACAATCTGTCAACCTCCGCCATAAAAAATACCCAATGGCTTGGACTCCACAGCTGTCTGTGGCAATGAAATTCCACAGATTCACCACCCTCTGACTCTTCCTTCATTAACCCTCTCTCCAACAACCAATCCCTCATTAACCCCAGGTAGACACAAGAAGCTGGAGTAACTCAGCTGGTCAGGCAGCATCTCGGGAGAGAAGGAATGGGTCCCCAGATCAGTCTGAAGAAGAGACTTGACCCAAAACGTCACCCATTCCTTCTCTCCCGAGATGCTGCCTGACCTGCTGAGTTACTCCAGCTTTTTGTGTCTACCTTCGATTTATACCAGCATCTGCAGTTCTCCCCCTCATTAACCCCTCTCCCATATCCTGCCTTACAATAACACCCTTCTTTAAGAACCCACCCCAAATGAACCTCCTCTCCCACAACCTCCTCACATTAACTCCCTCTTTCACATGAAGCCCCTCAATAACCTCCCACTAACAACCTACCCTGGAATAACCCCTTCTCTGACAACTGACCCATCCTTAACCTCGCTCCTACCCCATAACCCTGCATTAACCCCTCTTACTCCCTACCCCTGCAACAACCCCTCTCCTACACCCTACCCCTGCATTACCCCCTCTCCCACAGCCGAACCCTGCATTAACCCCTCCTATACCCCAACCCTCTCCCACAGCCTATCCTTCACACCCTATCCCACAAACCCCATTTCCCCAGCTACCTCACCTACATTAACCCTTCTCCTGCACCCTAACCCAATTAATCCCGCCCCTAAACTCTAACCCTATTATCCCCCTCTCCTACACCCCAACCCTGCATTAACCCCTCTGTTACCCCCCAACCCTGCAATAACCCATTACCCCCTAACCCTGCATTAACCCCTCTGTTACCCCCTAACCCTGCATTAACCCATTACCCCCTAACCCTGCAATAACCCATTACCCCCTAACCCTGCATTAACCCCCTTGTTACCCTTAACCCTGCATTAACCCCTGTTACCCCCTAACCCTGCATTAACCCATTACCCCCTAACCCTGCAATAACCCATTACCCCCTAACCCTGCATTAACCCCCCTGTTACCCTTAACCCTGCATTAACCCCTGTTACCCCCTAAGCCTGCATTAACCCATTACCCCCTAACCATGCAATAACCCCATTGTTACCTCCTAACCCTGCATTAACCCCTCTCCAACACTCTAACCCTATTAACCCCTCTCGTACACCCTAACCCTATTATCCTCCCTCCCCTACACCCAATCCCTTGCATCAACCCCTGTCCTCCACCCAAACCCTGTACGAATCCCCTCTCCTCCACCCAAACCCTGTACGAATCCCCACTCCCTCCGCCCAAACCCTGTACGAATCCCCTCTCCTCCACCCTAACCCTGTACGAATCCCTCTCCTCCACCCAATCCCTGTACGAATCCCCACTCCCACACCCAATCCCTGTACGAATCCCCTCTCCCTCCACCCAAACCCTGTACGAATCCCCTCTCCCTCCACCCTAACCCTGTACGAATCCCCTCTCCCACACCCAAACCCTGTACCAATCCCCACTCCCTCCACCCAAACCCTGTACGAATCCCCTCTCCCACACCCCAACCCTGTACGAATCCCCTCTCCCCCACCCAATCCCTGTACGAATCCCCTCTCCCTCCACCCAATCCCTGTACGAATCCCCTCTCCCACACCCAATCCCTGTACGAATCCCCTCTCCCACACCCAATCCCTGTACGAATCCCCTCTCCTCCACCCAAACCCTGTACGAATCCCCTCTCCCACACCCAATCCCTGTACGAATCCCCTCTCCTCCACCCAATCCCTGTACGAATCCCCTCTCCCACACCCAAACCCTGTACGAATCCCCTCTCCCACACCCAATCCCTGTACGAATCCCCTCTCCTCCACCCAAACCCTGTACGAATCCCCTCTCCCACACCCAATCCCTGTACGAATCCCCTCTCCTCCACCCAATCCCTGTACGAATCCCCTCTCCCACACCCAAACCCTGTACGAATCCCCTCTCCCACACCCAAACCCTGTACGAATCCCCTCTCCCCCCACCCAATCCCTGTACGAATCCCCTCTCCCACCTCACCTGCATTCACCCCTCTCTGCCCACAGTCGAGTCTGACTCGACCCCTGTGTCTGATGTCACCCACAGCACAGTCCTTGTCCCAGGCTGGTCTGAATTCCCCACCTCCCACACAGGATTTAATCCACCCCACCCCCCCCCACCATCTTATTCCCCCCCCCCCCCCCTGTCACCCCCCCCTCACTCACCCAGCTGACAGCCCTGAGGATGGCCTGGGGCTGCCTGATGAAGGTGAGGGGGTCGAAGGCTCCACCAGCCTTGCCGGCTCCATAAGCTGCTGTTGCTGTTGCTCCTCCTCCTCCTGCTGCTGCTGCTGCTGCTGCAGTCTCCATCTTCCTCCAGCCTCTTCTCCCAGCCGCGGGAGCGCGCGCCTGGGCCTCGGGAGCGCGCGCCTGGGCCTCGGGAGCGCGCGCCTGGGCCTCGGGAGCGCGCGCCTGGGCCTCGGGAGCGCGCGCCTGGGCCTCGGGAGCGCGCGCACTGGCAGGCAGGCAGGCAGGCAGGGCCTATAGTGTGTGATGGGACCAGCAGCAGCAGCAGGTGGAGGGAAGGCGACTTCACCACCAGAATGGATGATGCAGGTGGACAACAAAACAATGACAGTGCAACAAGATATATATATATATATATAAACCTTCACTGCAAGGTATTGTACATGCATATTGTTGTGCATATGGGGTATGACACATAAATAAACCAGATTATAGTGTTAATATTATATTAATACAATGGTAATATCAATATAATACAATGGTATCAATATATTAATATATTGTGTTATTATCTTGTATTAAAATCTATATATTGTACAATTATATTCATATTTGTAATTATCTACTATTGAAATATTGTTTAATTATATTAATATATTGTGTTATTATCTAGTATTAAATTGTGTTATCTACTATTGAAATCTATATATTGTATAATTATATTCATATTTGTTATTCTCTACTATTGAAATATTGTTTAATTATATTAATATATTGTGTTATTGTCTTATATTGAAATCTATATATTGTATAATTATATTAATATTTGTTATTATCTACTATTGAAATCTATATAATTGTATAATTATATGAATATATTGTGTTATCTACTATTGAAATATATATTGTATAATTATATTCATATTTGTTATTATCTACTATTGAAATATTGTTTAATTGTATTAATATATTGTGTTATTGTCTTATATTGAAATCTATATATTGTATAATTATATTAATATATTGTGTTATTATCTTATGTTGAAAACTATATACTGTATAATTATATTAATATTTGTTATTGTCTTATTGAAATCTATATATTGTATAATTATATTAATATTTGTTATTATCTAGTATTGAAATATTGTTTAATTATATTAATATATTGTGTTATTGTCTTATATTGAAATCTATATACTGCATAATTATATTCATATTTGTTATTATCTTATATTGACATCTATATACTGCATAATTATATTCATATTTGTTATTATCTACTATTGAAATATATATTGTATAATTATATTAATATATTGTGTTATTATCTAGTATTGAAATATTGTTTAATTATATTAATATATTGTGTTATTGTCTAGTATTGAAATATATATATTGTATAATTATATTAATATATTGTGTTATTATCTAATATTGAAATATTATTTAATTATATTAATTAATTGTGTTATCTACTATTGAAATATATCACTATGATTATATTAATAAATTGTGTTATCTACTATTGATAAATATATATTGTATAATTATATTAATGTATTGTGTTATTATCTAGTATTGAAATATATATTGTATAATTATATTAATGTATTGTTATTATTTAGTATTGAAATAAATATATTGTATAATTATATTAATATTTGTTTATTTTCTACTATTGAAATATATATATTGTATAATGATATGAATAAATTGTGTTATTATCTAGTATTGAAATATATTGTATTATTAATATTGATTATTAATATAATTACACCATTGTATTATATATAAATATTAATAAATATATGGTGTTATTTTGATTGTTTTGCCTGTTAATCACTGTTGCAGTTTTTGGAAGTACGAATATGAAGTAATCCTGTAAATAAAAATTACCGACTGTTCAAAAAAGTCACAAGATATGGACAATTAACTTGTGAATATATTTTGGTATTGTACATTAAGTATAAATATGTCATGTTATCTGCTAAATAAGATGGTATTAAAGGGCCTGTCCCACTTAGGCGATTTTAAGGCGACTGCCGGTGACTAGGCTGTCGCCGACAGTTCGCCGGGGTGTCGCGGGCATGATCGTGAGGAGTCTTCCAAGAATCGTAGTGGATCTCAGCGCGTCGCTGAGAAATCATCCGGAGTGAAATTTCTCGGCGACAGCTGGCTTGTCGCCAGGTATCATTGCTTATTGCGGGCTCCGTCGCATGCTGTCCCCAGGTTTGATAGGTTCTCTTAGATGCATTTAGAACCACATAATATTAAAATAAGTAAAGTCATTTCAAAATACCATAAAATGCTCGTGTTTAACCAATTTATTTACCGTCAGGCCATTTGACAGGTAGATTGGAGGCGACAGTTTGACGGTCAGGTAAGCGTGGGAATTTTCGCGATGTTTATGGCCATCAGCCATTACATTTAAAGTGGGCTCCCAACCCAGATATGCAACCCAGAAACCAGATATGCATCTCCCTTACATTTTCAAAGAATGCCCACACACTTTTCACAAAGATCCACTTAACCACTTAAATTTAAAAAAAATTTTAATACAGCTATTAGTAAACTGGAAGTAAATCCAGTTTATGCCTTGTTACAGCGAAGCTTGGTTTTTAAGTAACCCATACAAGGTGTTATAGTTCAAAACTCTCAAGTACCTATTGACTTGTCAGTGATTTCAGCGAAAATCAGGATGCCGGAGAAGCATTGACAGCGTGGGAATTTCTGCGATGTTTCCGAAGACGGTGTAATCTCGACCTGACTCGGCATTGTCATCGGGTAAAAGAACATTTCGGCGATCTGCTACGACTTTGACAGTCGCTGGCAGTCGCCAAAAAAATCGCCTAAGTGGGACAGGCCCTTAAAGATGTTTGTTAAAATAACCTGTGAAATACTATAATGTACATCAAATAAATTGAGTATAAAGCCCAAAATATTGATATGCATATTAAATAACGGTTTAATATTTTTAATACCTGAGTAAATAATGTGACTATTATGAAAACAAGATAAGAATGTAAGTTAACATTTAGTCTGAAGAAGGATCTCGACCCGAAACGTCACCCATTCCTTCTCTCCAGAGATGCTGCCTGACCCGCTGAGTTACTCCAGCATTTTGTGATACCTACGTTAACATTTATATTTGACAGTTATTTAAAGATATTAAGCACATTCTATATTAAGCAATATACCAAAAATGCTTTCAATTTAAAATAAGCAATCATGACTTTATTTAAACGCATTATTAAATAATTTGATAACTAAGGTAATAGATTAATAAGTAATGCGTTCAGTTCATTAGTCAAATGAAATATCGTGAATAATGTGATCATTAGCAATACTGTGAGTAGGTAATAATCAGAGGAAGAAATTGTGTAGGAAAATAACTGCAGATGCTGGTACAAATCGAAGGTATCACAAAATGCTGGAGTAACTCAGCAGGTCAGGCAGCATCTAGGAGAGTCTGAAGAATGGTCTCGACCCGAAACGTCACCCATTCCCTCTCTCCTAGAGGAAGAAATTGGATCAATACAAAATTATTTGCCTTATTCTTCCTCCCACATGGTTATAATGAAAAATTTACATTCCCACAGTATCTTTCTGATGTGTCAAACTTCTCTACAGCAAATACAATACGATACGATAGAACTTTATTTATTGCAGGAGGGATATTGATCTGCCAACAGTCAAAAAATACACAAAATAGTTGAAACGTGAAATTAAAGTGAGGAGTGGAAAGATTGGGGGGGGGGGGGGGGGGAGGGGAGAGTCAGTCTACCCCACGACATAAGGGGGGGGGGGTTTGTACAGTTTGACAGCCACAGGGAAGAAGGATCTCCTGTGGCGTTCTGTCCTGCACCTTGGTGGGACCAGTCCGTTGCTGAAGGTGCTCCTCAGGTTGACCAGCGTGTCACGGAGGGGGTGATCTGTATTGTCCAGGATGCTCTGCAATTGAAGGAGTGGAGCCCTTACTGCAGACGTTGAAGGAGCAGAGCCGGCTCTGTCCCTTCTTGTTGCAGGGTTCCTGGACCAGTCCAGTTTACTGTCCAGGTACACTCCAAGGTATTTGTGCTCCCTGGTAAACTGCACACCCGCACCATTGATGGAGACTGGGGACAGGGGTGTTCCCCTCCTCCTAAAGTCCACTATTAACCCCTTAGTCTTAATATAAGAAAATAACTGCAGATGCTGGTACAAATCGAAGGTATTTATTCACAAAATGCTGGAGTAACTCAGCAGGTCAGGCAGCATCTCAGGAGAGAAGGAATGGGTGACGTTTCGGGTCAAGACCCTTCCATCAGTCTGAAGAAGGGTCTCGACCCGAAACGTCACCCATTCCTTCTCTCCTGAGATGCTGCCTGACCTGCTGAGTTACTCCAGCATTTTATGAATAAACCCCTTAGTCTTGTTGGTGTTGAGCTGCGGGCGATTCAGCCCACACCACTCCACAAAGTAAGTCAATGAAGGACTCTTTGAACTGAAGTCACGTAATGACTACACGTGATGTAGGAAACGCGGCCGGCCATTTTGTACAACAACAAAAAATCCCACCAGGATAATTACTTGCAAAGAGGAGAGAGGGGTGAAAATCATCTTTGGGATATGGGGTGGGTTGGAGGTGGGTAGGGTGGGGAGACAATAACTAAACCAGCCATGGTGGAGATGGAATAGTAAGTCAGGCAGTGAGGAGAGAAGGGGTTAAATTTCTTTTTTAGTTTAGTTTAGTTTGGTTCAGATATACAGCGTGGAAACAGGTCCTTCAGCCCACCGAGTCCAAACAACGATCACCCGTACACTAACACTATCCTACACACTAGGGGCAATTTACAATTTTACCCTCGCCAATTAACCTACAAGCCTGTACGTCTTTGGAGTGTGGGAGGAAACCGGAGCGCCCGGAGAAAACCCACGTGGTCACAGGGTGAACATCAAAATTTCGCTCATAAAAGCACACGTAGTCAGGATCGAACCCGGGTCTCTGGCGCTCGAAGGCAGCAACTCTACCACTGCGCCACTGTGCTGCCCTTCTGGTAATGTCGAGTGCGGAATAAATATTGACTACTGAGGTTCAAACCCTCGCAAGTGACCACTAAAATCACCTCTATTCTGAGACCAGGCAAGGTAGGTCTGGATTCATGGGAGGTGGTCTTGGAGGGGAGGATGCTCCTCAAACTGCGGAGCATCCTGGGCAGTACAGCTCTGGACATTACAGTCTGCATGTGGGTTGTGTTTGTGTACACACAAAATGCTGGAGTAACTCAGCGGGTCAGGCAGCATCTCTGGAGAGAAGGAATGGGTGACGTTTCGGGTCAAGACCCTTCTCCGAGACCCTTCTTGTGTTTGTGTATGTGTGCGTGAGTATATGTTGTGCATGTGCGAGTGTGTGAGTGAGTGTGTGTGACTGTGTACGTGTGTTTGTGTATGTGTGCGTGAGTATATGCATGTGTGAGTGAGTGTGTGAGTGAGTGTGTGTGACTGTGTGCGTGTACGTGTGTTTGTGTATGTGTGCGTGAGTATATGTGCGAGTGACTGTGTGTGTGTGCCTGTACATGTGTTTGTGTGTAGTAAGGGTACCAGTATCACATCTATGTCTGCCATGTTGTGCCTTCTGTAATCAAGCTACCTGGTTTAATGGTACGTTATTGTCACAGGTACCGAGGTACAGTGAAATTCCTTTTTTGCATGCAGTTCAGTAACAATCTTACTATAACATAGGCGCAATTATACTTGAGTACAAGAGTGTAAGATAGTAGTAGAAATAAGGATCTGCCGATGCTGGTTCACAAAAAAAGACACAAAGTGCTGGAGTACCTCAGCAGGTCAAGCTCTAGAGAACATGGATAAGTGACGTTTTGGGTTGGAACCCTTCTTCAGACAAGTAAGATACTACATGTGGAAGGAACTGCTGATGCTGGTTGAAACCGAAGACAGACACAAAAAGCTGAAGTAACTCAGCGGGACAGGCAGCATTTCCGGAGAAAAGGAATGGCTGACGTTTCGGATCGAGACCCTTCTTCAGAACCTTCTGAAGAAGGGTCTCGATCCGAAATGTTACCTATGCCTTTTCTCCGGAGATGCTGCCTGTCCCGCTGAGTTACTCCGGCTTTTTGTGTCTACCTTAAGTAAGATAGTACATTGGTCTGAGGCAGTGCTTTGGGGTCGCCTCGTTTCCATCGCCATCTTGTACCCTTCAAGTTCAGAGTTCAAGTTCTTAATGGCCATTAATGTCCACTGTCCTGGTGGTGGCTCTGTGTGCGGGTGACCTCCACTGACCTCTGCTGTTCATTGCTTAGCGAAACATGCACCTGGACACTTGGAACGGCGCTCGATCTAATTGAACCCCAGGCTGTCACCAACACACCTGTACTCCAGGTCCAATTCCAGACTGAGATTCTGAAGAAGTGTCCCGACCCGAAACGTCACCTACCCGTGTTCTCCAGAGATGCTGCCTGACCTTCCGAGTTACTCCAGCACTTTGTGTATTAACCAGTCTGAAGAAGGGTCTCGACCTGAAACGTCACCCATTCCTTCTCTCCTGAGATGCTGCCTGACCCGCTGAGTTACTCCAGCATTTTGTGATACCTGCATCTGCAATTATATTCCTACACAACCAGCATCTGAAGTTGTTTGTTTCCACTACTTCGAGTCATAGAGTCAGAGAGAGTCACAGAGTCATACAGCGTGGAAACAGGCCTTTTGTCCTTACTTGCACACGCCGACCAACATGCCCGATCTACACTCGTCCAACTTGCCCACCCTTGCCCATAACCCTCTACCCAAACCTATCCTATCCTGAACTGATGTACAGCACTTTGGTCAACGTGGGTTGTTTTTAAATGTGCTATACAAATAAAATTGACTTGACTTGACTTGACTATCCATGTACTTACACAACGACAATCCCTTATTCGGTTTTGCTGACAATCGGAAATAATGGACACCAGTTGAGTGGAGTTTATTGTCACGTGTTTAACGAGGGTTTACTGTGTCTGCAATTCGGCAGAGTACACAGGGAGGCTCCAGGATTTGGGGCACAGTGATGTGAAGTGATTCCAGGTTGGGAAGGTATATTGCTTTAGACTTTAGAGATACGGCATGGAAATAGGCCCCGCAGCTCTCCTACACACCAGGGGCAATTTACAATTGTTACCAAAGCCAATTAACCTACAAACCTGCACGTTGTGGGTGGTAACCGGAGCACCCAGAGGAAACCCACGCGGTCACGGGGAGAACGTACAAACTCCGTATGACAGCACCCGTGGTCAGGATCGAACCCGGGTCTCTGGCGCAGTGAGGTGGCAACTCTACCGCTGCGCCACCGTGGCCGCCCTTAATAGAGGGGAACTTGCAAACAGGGGTGCTCCCACATGCCTACTGTCCCTCCCCTCGTTCTGCCGACCTTACGACAACAACAGGCACTTGTGAGGTGTGGTTGAAGAAGCCTTGGCCAGTTGCACCAAGTGCGTTTTGTAGATTGCTACCAAACGGGCAGATAATCAGAAGAAAAATGCCTGGCCCAGTAGATTATGTTGAATTCAGTACGCACACTTCTTCAGACACCAGTGTGTAGACAGGGTGATGATCGGAGATATTGCCTGTCCATTCCCCTTCATTCAAGATTCAAGATTCAAGATTCAATTTAATTGTCACATGTACCAATTAAGTACAGTGAAATTTGAGTTACCATACAGCCATCTATACACTAACACTCTCGTTTGTTTGTTTGTTTGTTTGTTTGTTCCTGGACTTGTTGTTGTTCGTCCTTCGGGTTGGAAGATGACCACGACTTCACTTTCAGTTGGAGGATTGGTGACTGTGGATCCTGAAGTGACTGGTGAGGCCAATCCGGGCCCGGAAGGCACGCCCACACGTAGGACACAAGTGGATGGGTGCTGCAGTGGAAGTGGAGGTAGGCCGGGCCTTGCGCGCGGTGCGTTTCCTCTGGGCCTCTGCAGTGCGTCTGTTCTCTGCTGCACGGGCTCCTGTGGTGAGCTTGCTACGCCAGATTGGACGGTCCAGAGCAAGAGACTCCCAAGTGCTGAGGTTGATGTCCAAGTCTTTGAGGGACACTTTGAGGCAGTCCTTAAACCGTTTCTTCTGTCCTACTGAGCGCTTGCCCTGACACAGTTCTCCATACAGAAGCTGTTTTGGCAGTCGACTCTCGGGCATTCTGACGACATGGCCTGCCCATCTGGTTTGGGCTTTCCGTAGGAGGGTGAGGACGCTGGGGATTCCGGCCCATTCCAAGACCTCTGTGTCGGGAAGTTTGTCCTGCCACCTGATGTGAAGGAGTCTGCGTGGGCAGCTGAAGTGAAAGTGGTTGAGCTGTTTGGCATGTCTGCTGTAGACAGTCCAAGTCTCACTGGCATAGAGGAGAGTGGTGAGTACCACTGCATGGTAGACCTTCAGCTTGGTGGTAAGGCTGAGTCCTCTCTGCTCCCAAACATTCCCACGGAGTCGCCCGAAGGCAGCGCTGGGCCTTGGCAATCCTGTTGTTGACCTCAGCTTCAATGTTCACCACTCGCCAGAGTGTACTACCCAGATAGGTCAAGCTGTCGACTGCCTGTAGATTCTGCCCCTTCACCGTGATGTGTGGTTCCTGGTAGGGCTTTCCAGGCGCGGGCTAGTACATAACCTCAGACTTTTTGGTGCTAATGGAGAGACCAAAGTTGTCACAGGCCTGTGAGAAGCAGTCCATTTCACGCTGCATCTTCTGCTCTGTGCTGGCGTTGAGGGCGCAGTCATCAGCAAATAAGAAATCTCTGATGATGGTCTCCTTCACCTTTGTAATAGCTTGCAGGCGCCTGGACTACAGCCAAAACGGTACACGATAGCGCGACAATTTTAGGCCCACCTTACTCACCGTCGTCCCTTTGGTGCTAATGGAAGAAGATTCATTAAAATCGGTGTTATATTTTTAAAGTTATTCACATTTTATTATTATTATTTTTGTTTTATTGGAACCACTTGTGTGAAAAGAAACATGACAATTTTGTAGCTTTATGAACAGCTTCAATTTTAACACTTTTCAAAAAGGGCATTTAATTACAAAGAGCGAGAAAGAAGGAAAAGATAAATTAAAAAGAAAAAAGGGTAGATATACCCGACAGCCCACCCATGTGCCCGCTCACCCAGCCCTACAAGTGATTTTGAATTGTGTTCAAATATTGTATTGTTCGAAAAAATCAATAAAAGGTGACCATATTTTTAAAAATTGCTTCAGTTGGTTATTCGGGATAAACCTAATTCTCTCTAAATGTAATGTTTCGGTCATTTCTGTAATCCACATCTTCACTGGAGGAATTTCAACACTTTTCCAGAATTTAAGTATGAGTTTTTTTGCTAATATTAGTCCATAGCCGATAAAGCGTCGCTGAAAAACAGTCAATGTACGACGTGCTTCTGATATTCCCAGTATTATCAGTTTTGAGTCTGGTTCTAATGGGATTTTCAGTATACTGGAGAAAACGTTGAATATTTCCGTCCAAAAACGTTCTATTTCTGTACATAGTACGAAACTATGGATTATCATATCATATCGTATCATATATATACAGCCGGAAACAGGCCTTTTCGGCCCTCCAAGTCCGTGCCGCCCAGCGATCCCCGTACATTAACACTATCCTACACCCACTAGGGACAATTTTTACATTTACCCAGCCAATTAACCTACAAACCTGTACGTCTTTGGAGTGTGGGAGGAAACCGAAGATCTCGGAGAAAACCCACGCAGGTCACGGGGAGAACGTACAAACTCCTTACAGTGCAGCACCCGTAGTCAGGATCGAACCTGAGTCTCCGGCGCTGCATTCGCTGTAAAGCAGCAATTCTACCGCTGCGCTACCGTGCCGATTAAAGTGGCTTCTTGGAATTGACATTTATCGCAAAGAGGAAAAGCACTGGGGAAAGTTTTGTTCAGTTTGGTTTTTGAATAGTATAACCTGTACAGCACTTTGAACTGTATCAGGCAATGTCTGGCATTTAAGGAGCAAGTATGGATATGTTGTAAGTCCCATGTATCATTGGAAATTTGAAGGCTTTTTCCGCATCCAATGCGATGATTGTGAGGTCTTTATTCGGTATTCTATGTGAGTAAATTATATTAAACAGACGTCTCAGATTAAAGAATGAGTGTCGTTTAGGTATGAACCCGGTTTGATCTGAGTGTACAAGTTTGCCAATGACTAGGCTTAGTCTACGAGCCAGAGTCTTGGCTAGGATCTTCTGATCGGTATTTCAAAGGGCAATTGCTCTCTACGATCCCGGCTCTTCTAGATTCTTATCTTTTTTCGGAATTAATGTAATAATTGATTCTGCTAGAATGTGGGGTAAAGTCTGCTCCTTGAACGCTTGGATATACAGACATTGTAGACTTGGGGAAATTATATCGTTAAATTTTTTGTAAAATTCATTATTGATCCCGTCTGGGCCAGGTGTTTTTCCATTTTTCAATGATTTAATAGTCTCTGAGATGTCCTTTCCTGTTATCTCTGAACCCAACTCGTTACGTTCGGTCTCACTGAGGTTTGGAAGATTGCACCTATCCAGAAAAGTCTGCATCATCACTGAGTCGGCTGTTGTTTGAGATGAGTAAAGGGTTTGGTAAAATTGTTGAAATCTTTCGTTGATATCTTTGGGCAGTGAAAGTAGTTCTCCTTTTTCCGATCTAATTTTATGTATCGTACGGTCACTTTCTAATTTGCGAAGTTGTCTTGCTAAACGTTTACGGGGTTTTTTCGCCGAATTCAAAGTATTTTTGATTGGTAAATTGAAATGCCCTACTGATTCTTGCTGAGAGTATCTGGTTTAATTTGTATTTACGTGCAGCTATTTTATTATGTTTTCCTACGGCAGCATTTTCTGAGTCCAACTGTTTTATTTGTTTTCTAGTTCCTGTTGCTCTGCCTTTCTTCTCTTGTTCTGCGATGCTTGGTAGGAGATTTTAAAGTTTAAATCTATCTCCTAGGGAGGGATGGTGGAGGGAGTGGGGGGAGGGAGAGAGGGGAGGGAGAGAGGGGGGAGGAGGGAGGACAAGCTTCAAGTTTCTGAGCACTCACATTTCGGAGGACCTAACATAGTCCACTAACACTGCTGCGCTGGTCAAGAAGGCACAGCAACAACTGTTCTACCTAAGAACACTGAAAAGGTCTGGTCTACCCCAACAGCTGCTGACGACCTTCTACCACTGCACCATAGAGAGCATCCTAACACATGGCATCCCTGTGTGGTACCTCAGCTGCATGGAGGCAGAGAGGAAAGCTCTTCAGCGGGTAGTCCATAGAGCTCAGACTATCGGAACACAGCTACCAGCCTTGGAGGGCATCTACAACACACGATGCCTCAGAAAAGCCACCAGCATCCACAAAGACTCTTCACACCCCTGCAACAGTCGGTTCGAACTTCTACCATCGGGCAGACGATACAAGGCCTTCTACGCCCGCACCTCCAGACTCAGGAACACCTTCATCCCCAGGGCCATAGCCGCAATGAACTGGTCCTGCTGAGCCGGATGGTCACATCGCACAGTGAACCGGCACAGATCTACTTGCATTTTATTCTGTTTTAAAACTGTTCTAATTTGTTTCGTTGGGTTGTTTAAATTAATACTGACTAGCTAATTGATTTATTGCATCGTATGGGAGGCGCATTCCCAATCTCGTTGTACCCTGTACAATGACAATAAAGATATATTGTATTGTATTGTATAAGGGCAGTTGAGGGGATAAAGGTGGGGGAGGGGAAGGGGGAGAGTAAGGGGGGAGGGGAGGGGGAGGGGAGGAGGAGAGGAGTGGACGGGGAGGAGGGAGGGAGGGGGGAGGAGGGAGGGAGGGGGAGGGGGAGGGGAGGGGAGGGGGAGGAAGGTGAACGGGGAGGAGGGAGGGAGGGGGAGGGGAGGGGGAGGAGGGTGAATGGGGGAGGAGGGGGGAAGGGGGAGGTGCTGCTCCAATGCAGGTTTGGGCCCAATGGGTCCACTTGGTCTAGTACTAAGTAGAAAGCAACAAGACACACAGCCACATAAAATAAAATTTAACATAAACATCCACCACAGTGGATTCCACATTCCACACTGTGATGGAAGGTAATAAAGTTCAATCATCTTCCCCTTTGTTGACCTGCGGTCGGGGCTGTTGAACCGTCCACGGTCGCCTCTGCCGACTGTCCAAGGCCCTCACATCGGGATGATCAAATTCCCGCGTCGGGACGGTTGACGAACTCTCTCCGAGTCGGTCTCTTGTTACCAGAGACAGTGGGCTTCCCCGATGTTAAAGTCCCTCAGGCCCCGCGGTTGGAGCTCTCCAGTCGATCCTCGACAAAGGATCGCAGCTCTACGATGTTAACGTCCGCGCCGTGCCCGCGGCATGAAGCGCCGGGCCGGTCTCCAGGAAAGGCCGCCAACTCCTCCCGGCTTCCTCCAGCAGTTCGTTTTTTTTTTACTCAAGATTCCAGCATCTGCAATCCCTGTGTTGCTTGCTTCCTCTAGACTTTAGAGATACGACGCGGAAACAGGCCCTTCGGCCGACCAAGTCCAGCGATCGCCTCGTACACCAGCACTATCCTGCACACTAGGGACACACTTTCTTTCACCCAGAAAGTTGTGAATCTGTGGAATTCTCTTCCACAGTAGGCAGTGGAGGCCAATTCACTGGATATTTTCAAGAGAGATTTAGCTCTTAGGGCTAAAGGAATAAAGGAATACGGGGAAAAAGCAGGAACGGGGTACTGATTTTAGATGATCATATTGAATGGTGGTGCTGGCTCGAAAGGCCGAATGGCCTACTCCTGCACCTATTTTTCTAATTTGCAGTTTTTGCCGAAGCCAATTAACCTACAAAAATCTGTGCGTCTTTGAACCCATGGGAGAAGGTAAAACTCCGTACAGACAGCGCCCGTAGTCAGGATCGAACCGGGGTCTCTGGTGTTGTGAGGCAGGAACTCTACCGCTGCGCCACCGTGAACCTTTTGTATCCTCAAGTCAGGGTGAGCATTTGAAAGGAATGTGGAGTGAGGTGCAGGGCAAGGTGTCTAATGGCAGAAGGCCAATAAATAATATGACCAGAAGATGAAGGAGGAGTGGTGAGAATGGGGAACGCACAACCTCAGAGGCTGGTTGAGGCGACACGTATGGATGCATCAAAGGAGAGGTTGGACGCGAAGGAAAAAGAGGCCATAATGATAGGTTTAATTGAAGAACGAATGGAGGAGGTTCAACTCAAGTATAAGTCCACGCATGAACTTGTTTAGTTTAGTTCAGTTCGTTTAGTTAACTTTAGTTCAGTTAAGTTTAGTTTCAAATCGTTTCGTTCATTGTCACTTGTACTGAGGTACAGTGAAAACAGTCAGTCAGCGGAAAGCCAATACATGATTAAAATCGAGCCGCCCACGTTGTACAGATACAGGATAATGGGAATAATGTTTAGTGCAAGATAAAGTCCGATTAAAGATAGTCTGAGGGTCTCCAATGAGGTAGCTGGTGGGTCAGGACCGATCCCTAGCTGATGAGAGGATGGTTCAGTTGCTTGATAACAGCTGGAAATAAACTGCCCCTGAATCTGGAGGTGTGTGTTTTCACACGTCGGTACCTCTTGCCTGATGGGAGAGGGGAGACGAGGGAGCTGCCTTGAGTCTGGTCCTTGGTTATGCTGGCGGCCATGCCGAGGCAGAATACAGAATACAGAACTTTATTGTCATTCGGTACCAAAATACCGAACGAAATTACATTTCCAGCAGTCACGAAACACAACAAAAAAGAAAAGAACACAAGACACAGGACACACGACCCCAACACAAACATCCATCACAGTGACTCCAAACACCCCCTCACTGTGATGGAGGCAACAAAACTTCCACTCTCTTCCCCCCACGCCCACGGACAGACAACTCGACCCCTACCGAGGCGACCGACCCGCACAGCCCCCGCAAGGGGATGGGAGTCCCCGCGGCCGAGCTGCACCGGGCACTGAAATGTCCCGCGGCCGAGCTGCACCGGGCGCTGCTAAGTCCCGCGACCGGGCCGCGCCGGCGATGTTAAGGCCAGCGGCCGAGCCGCGCCGGGCGATGGAAGGCCCCGCGGCCGAGCCGCACCGGGCACTGAAACGTCCCGCGGCCGAGCCGCACCGGGCGATGGAGGGCCCCGCAGCCGAGCCACACCGAGCGCTCAAACGTCCCGCGGCCGTACCGGGCGATGGAGGGCACCGGCGATGTTAAGTCCAGCGGCCGAGCCGCGCCGGGCGACGGAAGGCCCCGCGGCCGAGCCGCGCCCCGAGGAAGAGACCTACCACCACCCACCCCACCCCACCCCCCCCCGCACCCCCCACACATACACAGCCAAAAACAAAAACAAAAACCATCCCATCACCAACACACAAACAAAAAAGGTAAAAAGACAAACAGACTGCCAGCGAGCCGCAGCCGTTAGGCGCAGCCAACACGTGACAACGTGAAGAGTATAAGAAAATAACTGCAGATGCTGGTACAAATTGAAGGTATTTATTCACAAAATGCTGGAGTAACTCAGCAGGTCAGGCAGCATCTCAGGAGAGAAGGAATGGGTGACGTTTCGAGTCGAGACCCTTCTTCAGACTGATGGAAGGGTCTCGACCCGAAACGTCACCCATTCCTTCTCTCCTGAGATGCTGCCTGACCTGCTGAGTTACTCCAGCATTTTGTGAATAAATCCCTTCAGCGTGAAGAGTGGATCGAGTCAATGGAAGGGAGGTTAGGTTGCCTGATGGGGCCGAATGGCCTGCAACTTTGCTGTAGATGACACAAAGTCCTATGTAACAATTAAATTACAATGATGTGAATGCCTGCGGCCAGCTCCAATTCACTGAGTTCCCCTATAACGTAATCCCGAAGGTTAGGACACATCGATGGCTCAATTAGTCTAATGGTCTGTTAAAATACACATTTGTTAATGGGAACCTACTTGAAGGACATTGATGTCACAGCGCAGAGAGAGCAAGGAGCTGTCAGGTGAAGTTCCTGTTCTGCTGCAATGTAATGTGGCTTTGTGGTTATCCTCAAGGCCACACACTCAGCTGTGCCCCAGCATGGCTCAAACCACAGACCATTGGGTTCTGAGTCAGGAGGTTGTTGGTTCAGATCCTGCTCTGGAACGTTGAACATTGAACATTAACACCACCGATGTTGTCAACTCAAGAGTGTTTCATTGTCAAATGTACCGAAAACAGAACAATTAACAATTCTTACTTCCAGCAGCAAAACAGGCGTGTAACACACAGTACTCAAAGATAATAAATACTAGACCAAGTGGACCCCCAAACCTCTCCTGCGTTGGTGCAGCACCCTCTCCTCTCCCCTCTCTCTACCTCCCCTCTCTCCCCCTGCCCCCTCCCTTCCCCCTCCCCTCCCTCCCCCCTCCCTTCCCCCCTCCCTTCACCCCCTCACCCATTCCACTCCCCCTTCCCCTCCCCCCCACTCCATCCCCCTTAACCCCCCTTATCCTTCCCCCTCTCCTCTCCCCCACCTCCACCTCCCCTCACTCCCACCTCCCCTCCCTCCCCTTCCTCTCCCCCCCACTCCATCCCCCTTAACCCCCCTCCCTCCCTCCTCAGGAGATAGATTCAAACTTTAAAATGTGAATAACTTTAAAAATATAACACCGATTTCAATGAACCTTCTTCCATTGGCACCAAAGGGACGACGGTGAGTAAGGTGGGCCTAGAATTGTCGCGCTATCGTGCACCGTTTTGGCTGTAGTTCAGGAACAAACAAACAAACAAACAAACGAGAGTTTCAGTATATAGACTAGACTAAGTGGACCCGTTGGGCCCAAACCAATCCTGCATTGGTGCAGCACCCTCTCTTTCCCCCCTCCCTGCCTCCCCTCTCCCTCCTCCCTCCCCTCCCCCTCCCTCCTCCCTCCCTCCCTGCCTCCCCCCCACAACCCCCCTTATCCTCCCACCTCCTCCCCTCTCTCCCTCCCTCCCTCCCTAGGAGATAGATTTAAACTTTAAAATGTGAATAACTTTAAAAATATAACACTGATTTCAATGAACCTTCTTCCATTGGCACCAAAGGGACGATGGTGAGTAAGGTGGGCCTAAAATTGCCACGCTATCGTGTACCGTTTTGGCTGTAGTTCTGGAACAAACAAACAAGAGTTTTAGTATGTGGATAATAAATGGAAAAAATATCAATGAATTAAAAACCCCAATATTTTTGCTTAAAAAAGCTTGACTTCCTTTCTACAACAAAGCAGACCCATGACATGGATGAAGGGATTAAAAGTACCATTAGCAAATTTGCAGATGATACAAAGCTGGGTGGCAGTGTGAACTGTGAGGAAGATGCTATGAGGTTGCTATGAGGTTGCAGGGTGACTTGGACAGGTTGTGTGAGTGGGCGGATGCTTGGCAGATGCAGTTTAATGTGGATAAGTGTGAGGTTATCCACTTTGGTGGTAAGAATAGGAAGGCAGATTATTATCTGAATGGTGTCAAGTTAGGAAAAGGGGACGTACAACGTGATCTGGGTGTCCTAGTGCATCAGTCACTGAAAGGAAGCATGCAGGTACAGCAAGCAGTGAAGAAAGCCAATGGAATGTTGGCCTTCATAACAAGAGGAGTTGAGTATAGGAGCAAAGAGGTCCTTCTGCAGTTGTACAGGGCCCTAGTGAGACTGCACCTGGAGTACTGTGTGCAGTTTTGGTCTCTAAATTTGAGGAAGGATATTCTTGCTATTGAGGGCGTGCAGCGTAGGTTTACTAGGTTAATTCCCGGAATGGCGGGACTGTCATATGTTGAAAGACTGGAGCGACTAGGCTTGTATACACTGGAATTTAGAAGGATGAGAGGGGATCTTATCGAAACGTATAAGATTATTAAGGGGTTGGACACATTAGAGGCAGGAAACATGTTCCCAATGTTGGGGGAGTCCAGAACCAGGGGCCACAGTTTAAGAATAAGGGGTAGGCCATTTAGAACAGAGATGAGGAAAAACTTTTTCAGTCAGAGAGTTGTGAATCTGTGGAATTCTCTGCCTTAGAGGGCAGCGGAGGCCAATTCTCTGAATACATTCAAGAGAGAGCTAGAAAGAGCTCTTAAGGATAGTGGAGTCAGGGGGTATGGGGTGAAAGCAGGAACGGGGTACTGATTGAGAATGATCAGCCATGATCACATTGAATGGCGGTGCTGGCTCGAAGGGGCGAATGGCCTCCTCCTGCACCTATTGTCTATTGTCTATTGTCTATTGACCCAAAATGTCACCCATCCTTTTGCTCCAGAGATGCTGCCTGACCCACTGAGTTACTCCAACACTTGTGTCTAGCTTAAGTCAGTTCATAGTTCATTGTTTCGTTGGTAGAATCAAGGAACCGCAGATGCTGGTGTACAAAAAAAAAGAACACGAAGTGCTGGAATAACTCAGTGGGTCTGGCAGCATCTCTGGGAGAGACGAAATGGGTGACGTTTCGGCTCGAGACCGTACGGTGCCATCTGAGGATCTGCTGAGTGGCTCCAACATTATCTGTACTCATTTCGCGTGAGAATATTAAAACTGAGTCTATTCTTGCCTCCAGCTCTTCACCCCCACCCCCACCCCCACCCCCACCCAACTTTCAGACTTTCAGTCTGAAGAAGGATCCTGACCCAAAATGTTACCCATTCTTTTTCTCCAGAGATGCTGCCTGAAAACTGAACACGAGTCTCTGGGGCTGTGGGGTGGCGATTTTACCAGCTGAGCCACCATACCGTCCTTTACATACAAAGCCCTAAACGGGCTTGCCCTCCCACCCCCCCCATATCAAAAATCTTCTAACCCACCACTCTATCTCTAGGTCCCTCAGGTCGACCACCTTGGGGCTACTGACTATCCCGCAGTCTAGGCTTAAGCTCAGTGGTGACCGCGCTTTTGCGGTTGCAGCTCCGAGACTGTGGAACAGCATCCCTCTCCCCATCAGAACTGCCCCCTCCATCCACTCCTTTAAGTCCAGGCTCAAAACCTATTTATACTCCCTAGCGTTTGAGGCCCTCTGAGGAGGCGCTGTGAACTGTTTATGTATGTGCTGTTATGATTGTGTGCCATTGTATGTTCGTTTTCTTAGTACCTGAACTGATGTACAGCACTTTGGTCAACGTGGGTTGTTTTTAAATGTGCTGTACAAATAAAATTGACTTGACTTGACTCCCAGAAACCGTGATACTGGATACCAACGAATAAATAAAACTGAGCTAAACTAAACCAAGGTTAACTTAACAAACTGGACTAAACTAAACAGCTTCATGCAAGCACTCTCCTCATTGGAGACCCTCAGACTATCTTTAATCGGGCTTTACTGGACTTTACCTTGCACTAAACATTATTCCCATTATCCTATATCTGTACACTGTGCAGGGCTCGATTGTAATCATGTATTGTCTTTCCGCCGACTGACTAGCAGACCACAGAAAGCTTTTCACTGTACACATGACAATGAACGAAACGATATGAAACTAAACATAACTAATCCAAACTAAAGTTAACTAAACAAACTGAACTAAACTAAACCAAACAAGTTCTTGCGAGCACTTATACTTGAGTTGAACCTCCTCCATTCTTCAATGAAACCTATCATTATGGCCTCTATTTCCTTCATGTTCAACCTCTCCTTTGATGCATCCATACGTATCGCCTCAACCAGCCTCTGAGGTTGTGCGTTCCCCATTCTCACCACTCCTTCATCTTCTGGGCATATTATTTATTGACCTTGCGCCGTTAGACACCTGCCCTGACCCTCACTCCACATTCTTTTCCAAATGCTGACCCTGACTCTAGGATACAAAAGAATCATGGTGGCGCAGCGGTAGAGTTGCTGCCTTACAGCGCCAGAGACCCAGGTTCCATCTGAACCTTGGGTGCTGTCAGTTCGGAGTTAGATTTTTAGATTTTTTAGATTTAGAGATACAGTGCGGAAACAGGCCCTTCGGCCCACCGGGTCCGCGCTGCCCAGCGATCCCCGCACATTATTAACACTCTCCTACACCCTAGGGACAATTTTTAGATTCGCCCAGCCAATTAACCTACATACCTGTACGTCTTTGGAGTGTGGGAGGAAACCGAAGATCTCGGAGAAAACCCACGCCGAGTTTGTACGTTCTCCCCGTGACCGCGTGGGTTTTCTCCGGGTGCTCCGGTTTCCTCCCACATTCCAAAGCCGTACAGGTTTTTGTAGGTTAATTGGCTTCGGAAAAAGTTGTAAATTAGCAAAATAGGTGCAGGAGTTGGCCATTCGGCCCTTCGAGCCAGCACCACCATTCAATATGATCATCTAAAATCAACCTGCTTTTTCCCCATGTGCCTTGATTCCTTTAGCCCTAAGATTTCTCCGGGTGCTCCGGTTTCCTCCCACATTCCAAAAACGTGCTGTTTTGTAGGTTCATTAGGCTTTGGTAAAAATTGTAAATTGTCCCTAGTGTATAGGATAGTGCTGGTGTATGGAATGATCGCTGGTGAGCATGGACTCAGGAGGCCAAATGACCTGTTTCCACGCTGTATCTCTAAAGTCTAAAACCTAAGAAAGATCATTTGGAGAGGGAATGCTGGAAACCACAAGACTTTAGCAATAAAAACAATAAATTCTGGAAGCCAAATACAATACGCTGGAGTAACTTAGCAGGTCAGGCAGCATCTCTGGAGAAAAGGAATAGGTGACATTTCGGGTCTGAACCCTTCTTCAGACTGAAGGTTCTTCAGATAGTGTAAGAAAATAACTGCAGGTTCCGGTACAAATCGAAGGTATTTATTCACAAAATGCTGGAGTAACTCAGCAGGCCAGGCAGCATCTCAGGAGAGAAGGAATGGGCGACGTTTCAGGTCGAGACCCGAAACGCCCCATCACAACGAATTCCAGGCACACTATGACGTTGAGCTTTTCTTCCGTCACCTCCACCTCTGTGTCTTTTTTTTTTTTTTTAATTTAAATTTTTTTTTTAATATATTTTTATTTTTGAAAAGCATATGTACAAATAGAAATAAAAGACAAATTTGTTACAAAGTTCTTACATAGCTTCAATTTTTAAATTTTTAAAGAGAGAAAATAAAAAATAAAGAAGAAAGAAAAAAAACCTATAAACTATTGGGAAGAGAGAATAAGAAAATTTTAAAAAAAGGTATAACTATAAAAATTAAAGGGGGTAGATCCGGGAGACAATAACCACAGTTGTACATCCAACCCTAAACCCAAGTTTCAACTTTTAATTTAAATTTTTTATTTTAGTCCTGTGCCAAACCCATTTACTTTTCTAAAAATTCAATAAATGGAGACCATATTTTAAAAAATAACTCAGGTTTGTCAATTAAGGCAAATCTTATTTTTTCCAAATGCAGGGTCTCTGTCATTTCCATAGTCCACATTTTAATTGTGGGGGTTATTGGGTTTTTCCAAAATGTAAGTATTAATTTTTTCCCAGTTATTAAACTGTAATCAAGAAAATGTACCTGACTTGTTGTAAAGTTTGTAGTATGTTCTGATAATCCTAATATAATTAATTTTGGATCCATATCCAATTGCTTGTTGATAACTTTAGAAACTATTTTAAAAATATCCAACCAGAAATTTTGCATTTTTATGCAAGTTACGAAAATATGAGTTAAATTAGCTTCTTGAAATTGACATTTATCACAAATAGGAGAGATACTAGGAAAAATCCTATTTAATTTCGTCTTCGAATAATGTAATCTATGTATTATTTTAAATTGTATTAAGGAATGTCTAGTATTTAATGAACATTGGTGTATATGTTGTAAACTTTAATCCCTTATATCTTGCATTATGAGTTGATTCAATTCGTCCTCCCATGCTCGTCTATATGATTCTGATAACGGAATGTCAGTATCTAGGAGAGTATTATAAATAAAGGATATTAATTTATTTGAATTATAATGTCGATTCAGGCATACATCAAGAGTTTCTGGACCTCTAAACTTATATTCTTGCATGTGTAATTTTACATAATCTCTAAGTTGTAAATATCTAAAATAATTATTAACATGTAATCCTGAAAAGAAAGAAAAGTTCCCTTATGATAAAGACCTCCCACCCTTTTAATTCCATAACTTTTCCATTGAGCAAATCCTCTATCTAAGACAGACGGTTTAAAAGAAGGGTTATTCGCAATAGGGAGGAAAGCAGATAATTTACTCAGTTTTAAAGTAAGATTTAATTGTGCCAGGTACGGATAACACTGTGTATAATGGGATTACCTCCATATGTTTTTTAATTTAAATTTATTGGAGCTAAGAGGATCGCACCAATATCAAATGGTAAGCAATCCTCTTTCTCCATCTTTAACCAATCCGGTTGTTGATCAGTGTCATCCAACCAGCAGGTTATATTTTTAATATTAACCGCCCAATAATAAAATAAGAATAAGGCAATTCCTCCATTAGTTTTAGACTTACATAGATGTCTTTTATTTATTCTATGAGTCTTGTAGTCCCAAATAAAATTAGTAATAATTGAATCAATTTAAAAAAAAAACTTTTTTGGAAGATAGATCGGAATTGCTTGAAATAAGTATAGTAGCTGTGGAAGAAAGATCATCTTTATAGCATTACTACGACCAACTAATGATATAGGAAGTGTTTTCCAAAATTGGATATTTCTGTGTAATTTAGTGAGTAAAGGAGGAAAATTTAATTTAAATAAAGAAGTATATTTCCTAGTCACGTAAATTCCAAGATATTTAAACTTTTCATAGGCAATTTTAAAAGGAAATTGTTGAAGTATGGCCGGATTGTGCTCCATTATTGGCATAATTTCACTTTTGTACCAGTTAATTCTATAACCTGAAAATGAACCAAATTGAGTTATGAGATTTAATAAATTCGGAATGCTAATTTCTGGCTTTGTAATGTATATTAATACATCATCCGCATATAAAGAAATTTTATTGGTTGTATGTTTAGTGTTATAACCATGAATATCTGAATTTGATCTAATACTCTCAGCAAGTGGTTCTATAATAAGGGCAAATAGAAGCGGAGATAGTGGGCATCCTTGTCTACAACCCCTAAATAAATGAAATTTGGATGACAGCATTTGATTAGTTAATATTCTAGCTGTTGGGGATGTATATAAAAGTTTCACCCATGAACAAAAATTTTCACCTAATTAAAAAATTTTCATCACTGAGAAAAGATAGGGCCATTCTACTTGATCAAATGCTTTTTCAGCATCTAGCGAGATGATTGCTAAATCTTCGTTTAATAGTCTATTTGAATATATTATATTGAACAAGCGTCTCAAATTGAAAAATGAATATCGTTTAGCTATAAAGCCTGATTGATCGGGGTGTATCAATTTATCTATAACTAGACTTAATCTATGAGCTAAGATTTTCGCTAATACTTCTGATCAGTATTTAAAAGAGCTATCGCTCTATATGAACCAGGGTCTTCAGAATCCTTATCTTTTTTAGGAATAAGTATTATTGTTGATTCAGTCAGAGTTTGTGGTAATCTCTGTTGTTTAAAGGCGTGACTATATACAGTTTGCAAACGTGGAGAGATCAAATCACTAAATTTTTTATAAAATTCATTATTTAAGCCGTCAGGGCCAGGAGTCTTCCCATTTTTCATGGATTTAATGGTCTCTTCAACGTCTTTCATATTTATTTCTGCGCCCAGTGAATTTCTGTCACTCACATTCAAACCAGGAAGGTTACATTCCTGCAAAAAGTTTTGCATCTGCGCAGAGCTATCTGTTATTTTTGATGAATATAATGACTGATAAAATTGCAAAAATCTCTGATTAATATCCTTGGGTAGTTTAAGCAAATCTCCGTTTTCTGATCTAATTTTATGAATTGTAGAATCATCTTCTAATTTACGGAGTTGACGTGCTAGCAATTTCTGTGGTTTATCTCCAAATTCAAAATGTTTTTGTTTAGTATATTGAAAAAGCCTTAAAATATGAGCTGAGAGTATATAATTCAACTTATATTTGAGAGCTGCGATTTTATTATGTATTTCAATAGAGGGAGCGATGGCATTTGTTATGTCTAACTGTTTTATCTGACTTTCTAGGTCATGTTGTTTAACCCGCTTCTTCTTGTTTTGAGACGCTTGAAAGGCAATAATACATCCTCTCACAAACGCTTTAAATGTTTCCCAAAGCAGGGACGCAGGTGTTTCAGGGAGGTCATTTGCATTAAAAAAAAGTTTCAAATTGCGATTTAAGATAGTCATAACATGCTGTTTCATTTAAAATTTGAGGGTTAAATCTCCAATTGGTCTGTTTCCCCGTTACTCCTTGGAGTTTTACCCTAAATGTTAAAGGGGCATGATCGGATATAATAATATTATGATATTTTGAATTATACGTATAAGGAATAAGTTTGGAGTCCACCAAGAAATAGTCAATTCTTGAGTAAGTTTTATGCACTGGTGAATAAAATGAATACTCTCGGCCTGAAGGGATTTCAATTCTCCAAACATCTTTTATATTTGCACTATTTATATAAGAGTTTAATAATTCACACGACTTGGATTTTGTTTTCCTTTGAGTTGACGATCTATCCAAATAAGGATCTAGTGTAGAATTTAAATCTCCTCCAATTATCAAGTTATATTGTCCAAATTCTGGAATGGTGTTAAATATATATTTTTTAAATAACGGATTATCAAAATTTGGTGCATAGACATTCACCAATATCAATTTTGTAGAATATAGTTCTCCCACTAATATAACAGTGTCGACTATAGAGGAAGTATGTATAAATGGTATACCCTTACGAATTAAAATGGCAACACCTCTTGATTTAAAGGGAAATGATGAGTGAAATAATTTATCAATCCATTTGCCTTTCAATCTATTATGTGCTACATTTTTGAGATGAGTTTCCTGAAGGAACATTATATCAGCATCAATAGATTTTAAATGTGAAAGTACTTTACCTCTTTTAATTGGTTCATTAATACCCTTGACATTCCAACTACAAAATGTAATACCTTTACCCCCTGTTTTCCTAGTAGTATCTTGCATCTTAACCGATAAATAGTCTATAATAAAGCAAATGGCCTGGCACCCGAACTACAACATTTTTCTTGAATGAAGGGTGGATGATCTTTTGTACTACGTAGAATGTCTCCCGGAAATATCTCCCAAAGGTATATAAATTCTGAAAAATGACATAATAATAAAAATTGAATCTAAAAAAAAAATCAATATATAAAAGGTTAAAAGAGTGCAGGAAAAAAGAAGAAACAACTAAAACTACAACTACAATTAGTGCAGTTAGTGATAGCCACCCTAAGGTGGCAAAAAATCAAGGGACTTCAGTGGGATGTAAAAAAGAAATAATACTAGCTCCGTTTTTTAACAAAGTTGTTGGGTTTTTTTAATTCATAAAAGAGAGTTAAACGGGGCAGGCTCGAAACTAATTAGTCTATAATAAATCGATTTTTCTGTCTAAGGTATATTAATTAAGTGTTCGAAGTAAAGTTTACATAAATCAAATATTACTTGTACTTCTTATTAGTAATGATTAATAAAAGTATATATGTTTTTTTGATTAATAGTAATTAGTTACGGTTAATATTCGTATAGTATATACACTAAGCTTAAATCTTTAGGTTTTAATATTTTAAAGTCCAATCAGTTGTCTGCCAATTAATAAAGCCGTGAAGTCATATTCAACCCTTCAGCGACCTTTCGATCTCCCGAGCGAATTCCAGTGCTTTATTGTGGTCAGTAAAAAAGGATTCTGTTTGATTGTAGGTAACTCGAAGTTTTGCTGGATACAACATACCAAATCTGAGCGCTGGGATCTTCCTAAGAATAGATCTTGACTCATTGAACAGTGCTCTTTTCTTGACCACCTCAGCTGGGTAATCTCTGAAGATGCGAATCCCATCGCCTTGAAATGATAAAGTTCTGTTACTAGCAATTCTCGACAGCATATCTTATAAAACGTGAGCATAATGCACCTTCAGTATCAAATGCCTTGGAGGGGCGTTAGCACCTGGCCGTGCTCTCAGTGCTCTGTGGGCTCGATCCAGCAAGGGCTTTGAATCCATTTTCAAAACTTCTTGTAACAGCTCAGCAGTAAAGTTACAAAGGTTTTTAACTTTCTCTTTACCTTCTTTAACTCCAAGAATTCTTAAATTTTGTCGTTTAGAATGACCCTCTAGGTCAGTACATTTTTCAGTTAATTTCATCAATAAATCAGATAAACGCTGAGTCTCCGTCAATACTGCTTTTGTTGTTTCAGCACTCGTCTCGGCTAAAGTTTCCAACTCACATATAGCCTCATCATGTTGTTGTATTGACTCAGTGATGTGGTTCACCTTACCAGAAAAATCGGAGGCCAACTTTTGTAGCACGGAGGTTACTTCATTCATGATTTCACATATTTTGGCCTTTGATGTAGCCAACTGATCCTTAATAATAGTTAGTATTTCCCCCTTCATTCCTTTAAGCGATACTAATTCAACTTTCATCTCTTGGCGTTCAACCGTCATATTTGTTACTTGAGACTTCATACCTGAAAGCTCCTCACCAACAACGCTACGAAATTCTTCCAAACCAATTTTTTTTGGCTGTGGATTCCGGGTTCGTTTGGAAGTTTCTTCCTGAGTCAACGCTGAAGTTTGGGCTGCAGCAGAGGCTTCCATCTGTCCTGGTTCTTCTTCTTCCAACAGTCTTGTTCTAACCGTTCCTTTTTTAACGGTTTTTAACGGGGGGGTGCGACTTGTCGACATTTACTATTAAAAGTCGCGATCTGATGACGTCACCCACCCTTCGTTGAGAATTGCCGGTAAGTTGCAACGGGCCTGTCCCGTTCCTCTCTTCTTAAATCGAAATGTTCACGGAGCTAGTTGGCGTGCGACGTACTCAGTCCATAGCGCCACTGGAAGTCTTTTTCTATGGGAAGGTCCTCACCACCCAGTTATCACCCCTTTCCCCCATCTCCAGCGGTCCTCCCCCTCTTGGTCTCCTCCTACCCTCTCGAGACCTTTTTTCTAAATAAATCTCCAGAGATGCTGCCTGACCCTCTGCGTTACTCAAGCATTTTGTGTCAATCTTTGGTACAAAACAAGCATCTGCAGTCCCTTGTGTAATTCAGCGGGACAGGCAGCATCTCTGGAGAGGAGGAATGGGTGACGTTTCGGTTCGAGAACCTTCTTCAGAAGTTCTTCAGGAGGAGGACCGTTGGAGACGGAGGAGCGGGTCATCACTGGGTGGTGAGGACACCTCACGGAAAAAGGCACGGAGGCGGAGGAGATGGAAGAAAATCTCTACGTCACTGCGGGCCCGGAACCCGTTGAGATGGGGGTGGAGGGTTACAAAGGTCTGAAGAACCTTCAGTCTGAAGAAGGGTCTTGACCCGAAATGTCACCCATTCCTTCTCTCCAGAGATGCTGCCTGACCCGCTGAGCATTTTGTGTCAATCTTCGTTATAAACTAACATCTGCAGTTCCTTCCTACACAGTCTGCAGGACAAGTTTGGAGTGAAATGGACCAATTGCAGGCAGGCGGGACTAGTGTAGCTGGGACATGTTGGCAGGTGTGGGCAAGTTGGGCCGAAGGGTGCTGTATCACACTATGACTCTATGTCTGTAGTTCCTTCCTACACATCGGCAGTTCTTTCCTACAAACTGGAAGCTGTACAGTACATCTATAAACTAAAACTCTCGTTAGTTTGTTTGTTCCTGAACTACAGCCAAAACGGTACACGATAGCGCGACAATTTTAGGCCCACCTTACTCACCGTCGTCCCTTTGGTGCTAATGGAAGACGTTTCATTGAAATCGGTGTTATATTTTTTAAGTTATTCACATTTTAAAGTTTAAATCTATCTCCTAGGGAGGGAGGGGGGGAGGGGAGGGAGGGAGGGGGGGGAGGGAGGGAGAGGGAGGAGGGAGGGTAAGGAGGGTGGTGGAGTGGGGGGAGGGTAGGGGGAGATGAGGGGGGTTGGGGGGGGGTGGAGGGGGTAAGGGGGGAGGGGGAGGAGAGGGGCTGCACCAATGCAGGAGAGGTTTGGGCCCAATGGGTCCACTGGGTCTAGTTTCATACGAAAACCTTTTGAGCATTTAAGTGTTTACAGATCAATTCCCGGCCAGTCCCTGCTGGTGGAGATGTTTCTTTAGTCTTCCGTCATTCCTTGCACTCTTACTCAATCTATAATTGAATCTTATTTAGTTTTCTCATTAATAAGACAACAGCACTCCCTGTTCAACAGTCAAGTGAAAGTCAACACTACCCCAAACCAAACTGTGTGTCCAGTGCTGCTGAAGGTGTAATCTCCGGGTTAGGTGAATGTGACCTTCCAAATAACAATAATGAAAGACGATATAATAATTATATTTCTGCCGGGAGTTGGCTTGATTGGTTAGCGCGTACATATCTTCATGTGGATGGAGTTTTAATTGTGACTTGGCTAAGTGTCTTGTCAAAATCCATTTGCTCAAATGCTGTCTCTAAATGTTCATCTGCCTCACTATCCCCCCTGGGCCAATTTAAAACTGATTTCATTTCTAAAGTGATAGCATTAGAGAGTCTTACACGGCGTGGAAACAGGCCATCATCGTCTCTATCTCTCGTTTCCCTTATCCCTCCCTAACCAGTCTGAAGAAGGGTCTCGACCCCAAATGTCACCCATTCCTTCTCTCCAGAGATGCTGCCTGTCCCGCTGAGTTACTCCAGCTTTTTGTGTCTAACTTTGGTTTAAACCAGCATCTGCAGTTCCTTGTTGCACATGGAAACAGGCCCTTCAGCCCATTGAATATATAATAATAATAATAATAATAATAATAAGCATTTATTTTATATAGCGCTTTACCAGGTGCTCAAAGCACTTTACAAAAACAGTCATAACATAAAAACAGACAGACAAACTATCCTGACGGAGAAGCGGCGAACAAACAGCGCCAGCGTCCTCTCACGTCAGGGTCCGGCAGTAGACAACAAAAAGCACAGGACACACAGATACAATTTTAACACAAACAGCCATCACAGTGATTGCTCCAGGCACACCCTCACTGTGATGGAAGGCAAAGAAAAGTCATTATCTCCTCCTCATTCTTCTCCCGTGGCGCCACGAGGCGATCGAGGCTCCCAACTTTTGAAGCCCCCACCGGGCGATGGAAAGTCCAAGGGCCGAGCCGAGCCGAGCAGGCCGATGAAGGTCCTGAGCCCCCACCGGGCGATGGAAAGTGCCGCGGCCAGGCCACGCAGGGCGATGAGGGGCCTGCGAGCGGGTCGATCGTACCTCGCACTCCGGGGCGGTCGAAGCTGCTACGGCTGGAGCTCCTGAAAGCCGGTCGCCAGCCAGGGACCTGCAAGCTGTTTTAGAGTGATCTGCAAACTTACTAAATCATTCCCTCTACCATTCTTATCCAAATCATTGATATAAACCACAAACAGCAATGGGCCCAGCACCAAACCTTGAAGTAGGTTTTGCCAACTGTTCCGTATTAGCCGGGACATCCCGTATTTTGGGGTAAATTGGTTTGTTCCTTATGGGACTGCCCTTACCCCGTATTAGGCCCGGGTGCCGCTGTAGGCCCGGACAGTGTAGGCCCGGACACTGTAGGCCCGGACAGTGTAGGCCCGGACAGTGTAGGCCCGGACACTTTAGGTCCGGATGCTGTAGGTCCAGGCACTGTAGTTCCGGACAGTGTAGGTCCGGACAGTGTAGGTCCGGAGGCCTGGGTGCCGCCTAACGGAGGTTGCGTTGCAACCCACCTCCCGGCCCGGGCGGCCGCCATTGATGGAGCGGGAGCACGTGGCCGCTGGCTGGGTGAGGTCACGTGGGGCGCGGGGTGGTGACGTCACCTTGTCCCTTATTTAGGAGTGAGATAGTTGGCAACCCCTACTCTCTCCTAGGACCACACCCTCATCCTCACGGTCCACTGGGCTGTAACAAACAGCAGCAGATGTAGGCTGGCTACATGGACTCTGCTTTTCAACAAGGTTATGCCTACTCCTCTGCCTGCACACGTCACTTATCCTTTGAGTCCCAGAGACTCCAAAAACCTATTGATCTCGGCCTTGAATGAAGTCAGTGAGACAACGTCGACAACTCCCTGGAGACAGCAGTGAGTCAGAAGGTCATGGGTTTGATACCTGCTCCAGAAGGGCACAACTGCTGGAGCTGCCGCCTCACAGCGCCATAGACCCGGGCTCGATCCTGACTACAAGTGCTGTGTGTAAGGAGTTTGTACGTTCTCCCCGTGACCCTGTGGGTTTTCTCCAGGTGCCCCAGTTTCCTCCCACATCCCAAAGATGTGCGGGTGTTTGGCTAATTGGCATCTGTAAATTGTCCCTTGTGTATAAGATCGTGCCAGTGCATGGACTCAGTGAGCCGTCGGGCCTGTTTCCACGCCGTATCTCTAAACTAAATTACACGACCACAAGCAGCCACAAAAGGCATAAAATGTTGGGGATACAGTACCGAGGGAACAGTATCGGGGGAATTTATTATGGGGAACAAGGAAATGGCAGACGAGTTGAACCGGTACTTTGGATCTGTCTTCACTAAGGAAGATACAAGCAATCTCCCAGATGTTCTAGTGGCCAGAGATCCTAGGGTGACGGAGGAACTGAAGGAAATCCACATTAGGCAGGAAATGGTGTTGGGTAGACTGATGGGACTGAAGGCTGATAAATCCCCAGGGCCTGATGGTCTGCATCCCAGGGTACTTAAGGAGGTGGCGCTAGAAATTGTGGACGCATTGGTGATCATTTTCCAATGTTCTATAGATTCAAGATCAGTTCCTGTGGATTGGAGGGTAGCTAATGTGGAGCGTGGGAGGAAACCGAAGATCTCGGAGAAAGCCCACGCGGGTCACGGGGAGAACGTACAAACTCCGTACAGACGGCGCCCGTAGTCGGGATCGAACCTGAGTCTGCATTCGCTGTAAGGCAGCAACTCTACCGCTGCGCCACCGTGCCGGATTGGAGGGATATGGGCCAAATGCAGGCAGGCGGGACTAGTGTAGATGAGGCATCTTGTTCAGCATGAGCAAGTTGGGCTGAAGGGCCTGTGTCCGTGCTGTGTGGCTCTATGACACTATCTTTACAGGAGTAAAGATAACCATCATTGGTGACCAGCCTGAGGGAGGGGAAGTTATGGTGAAGGGAAGAGGACCAGTCTGAAGAAGGGTCTCGACTGGAAACGTCACCCGTTCCTTCTCTCCAGAGATGCTGCCTGTCCCGCTGAGTTCCACCAGCATTTTGTGTCCATCTTCGGTGTAAACGAGCATCTGCCGTTCCTTCCTACAGATCTCTGAAGCAATGGTGTGGACAGTGGTGTGATCAAAACAGCAGCAAAGGGCCAGGGAAACTAGACAAAGGGAGCAGAGGTGTAATCAAGGAGTCTGTAACAGATACGGATCGCTATCCATTGCCTGCGATGGAAATGTTACACTGGTGTACATGAAGCAGTACTAAAGCAGCATTGTTCCAACCAATGCTTTGAATGTTACATGAGATGTTAAACAAGTCTAACACTGGACACTTGGATAAGAACGGTTTAGTTTAGAGATACAGCGCGGAAACAGGCCCTTCGGCCCACTGGGCCCGCACCAACCAGCGATCCCCGCACATTAACATTATCCTACACACACTAGGGACAATTTACACATACGCCAAGCCAATTAACCTACATAACTGTACGTCTTTGGAGTGCGGGAGGAAACCGAAGATATCGGAGAAAACCTACGCAGGTCACGGGGAGAACGTACAAACTCCGTACAGACGGCACTCATTGTCGGGATCGAACCCGGGTCTCCGACGCTGCAAGCGTTGTAAGGGAGCAACTCTACCGCTGCGCCCTTGGGAGATTAGAGGGATATGGGCCAAGCAAGGGCAAATAGGACAAGCCTAGATGGGGCATCTTTGTCAACATGGACAAGTTTCGCCTGAAGGGCCTGTTTCTGTGCTGTATGACACTATGACTCTATCTGCCCTCTCGGGTGGATATAAAAATGCCTCTCGTTTGTTTGTTTGTTCCTGAACTACAGCTAAAATGGTACACGATAGCGCGACAAATTTAGGCCCACCTTACTCACCGTCGTCCCTTTGGTGCCAATGGAAGAAATTTTGGGATGTTCTGCAGTCATTGAAACTTCTTCCATTAGCACCAAAGGGACGACGGTGAGTAAGATGGGCCTAAAATTGTCATTGAATTTCATTGAAACCTATATTTTTACAGTTATTCACATTTTAATGTTTAGGGGGGTGGAGGGAGGTGGGGAGGGGAGGGAGGGAGGGGGCGATGGGGGGAGTGGGGGGCGGAGGGGTGGGGAGAGGGTGCAGCACCAATGCTGGAGAGGTTTGGGCCCAACGGGTCCACTTGGTCTAGTTATTACATAAAGAGTACTTGACGTCCTCCTAGTGCCTTGGTGAATTTAGATGGTAAATTTGATGAATGCCAAAGGAGATAAGAAAATAACTGCAGATGCTGGTACAAATCGAAGGTATTTATTCACAAAATGCTGGAGTAACTCAGCAGGTCAGGCAGCATCTCAGGAGAGAAGGAATGGGTGACGTTTCGGGTCGAGACCCTTCTTCAGATTAAGGACTTTATGGGACAGATTGATAATGTTTACATGTTGTGGTTCCCACAGGTGCTGACCTCCCTACCAGCAAAGGAGTCTACAAGTAGTATAGGAGGAGAACTTCTTCAAAGTGAGTCTGAAGAAGGGTCTCGACCCGAAACGTCACCCATTCCTTCTCTCCTGAGATGAGGCATGACCTGCTGAGTTACTCCAGCATTTTGTGAATAAACACCTCCAAAGGAGATAATATATTTGCTCATTATGGGAGCAAATTAGCTGCCATAATCCGTATGTTACTAAAACATCTATATTTCAAAACATTTTGGGATGTTCTGAAGTCAGAAGAATTCTACGTGAATGCTGGCTACTTTGATTAATGATTTATTTAAAATTCAATCAGTAACAGGGCGGCGCGGTGGCGCAGCGGTTAAGTTGCTGCCTCACAGTGCCAGAGACACGGCTTCAATCCTCACTAAGGGTGCTGTCTGTACGGAGTTTGTACGTTCTCCCCGTGACCGCAAGTCTCCGTTTTCCTCCCACATTCCAAGGCGTGCAGGTTTGTAGGTTAATTGGCTTTGGTGAAATTATAAAATCATCTCCAGTGTGCAGGATAGTGCTGGTGCTGGTCGGCACTAATTCTGTGGGCCGAAGGGCCTGTTTCCACGCTGCATCTCTAAACGAAACTAAACTACACAAAACATTGTGCCGGAAGGAACTGCAGATGCTGGTTTACACTGAAGATAGACACAAAATGCCGGAGTAACTCAGCAGGTCAGGCTAGCAGCTCTGGAGAAGGGGAATAGGTGACGTTTCGGGTCAAGACCCTTCCTCAGACGGAGAGTCAGGAGAAAGGGAAACTAGTGGTATGAAAAAGTACAAAGAAGAAGTCTGAAGAAGGTCTGAAGAAGTCTCTCGACCCGAAACGTCACCCATTCCTTCTCTCCAGAGATGCTGCCTGACCTGCTGAGTTACTCCAGCATTTTGTGTAATAAATACCTTCCATTTGTACCAGCATCTGCAGTTATTTTCTTAAAGAACAAATGAATGTTTGTTCTTCTCATACCTCTCTTTCATTTGTTCTTTGTACCTTTTCGTGCCTCTAGTTTCCCTCTCCCCTGAACCTCAGTCTGAAGAAGGGTCTCGACCCGAAACGACCCCTATTCCTTTCCTCCAGAGATACTGAGTTACTCCGGCATTTTGTGTCTGTCTGTACGAAACATTTTTGGATTGTCCTAGATAACACTTAAACGAGAAGTATTAAGTATACCTGGAGTATTGTGTACAGTTTTGGTCTCCTAATCTGAGGAAAGACATTCTAGCCTTAGAGGGAGTACAGAGAAGGTTCACCAGATTGATCCCTGGGATGGCAGGACTTTCATATGAAGAAAGACTGGATAGACTAGGCTTATACTCGCTGGAATTTAGAAGACTGAGGGGGGATCTTATGGAAACAAATAAAATTCTTAAGGGGTTGGAGAGGCTAGATGCAGGAAGATTGTTCCCGATGTTGGGGAAGTCCAGAACTAGGGGTCACAGCTTAAGGATAAGGGGGAAGTCTTTTAGGACCGAGATGAGAAAACATTTCTTCACACAGAGAGTGGTGAGTCTGTGGAATTCTCTGCCACAGAAGGTAGTTGAGGCCAGTGCATTGGCTATATTTAAGAGGGAGTTAGATGTTGTCCTTATGGCTAAAGGGATCAGGGGGTATGGAGAGAAGGCAGGTACGGGATACTGAGCTGGATGATCAGCCATGATCATATTGAATGGCGGTGCAGGCTTGAAGGGCCGAATGGCCTACTCCTGCACCTATTTTCTATGTTTCTATGTTTCTAGTAGAAATTGTCGTTGGGCGAACAAAATCTTTAAAGGAATAAGTTAATCCAATTTAAAAGCTTCGTGAACATTGAGCCTTTATGTACGCTCTGGCTGCTGTGGTTGATTTAATATTTCCATGTGTGGAAACAACATAGCAGTGGAACTGGCCGCAAGCATTGAACGAGGCTCTTGGTGCAGCAGGGAGTTAAATTGAAATCTGTAGACGGAGCCATTAATCTGAGCTGCTTCAGTGATCCGGCCTCCTCCAGTGATATACACATATATTAATTTATGTGCCTGTGTTATCAGCCCGATCGCTCCTTGAAGCCTGAGGGAACAGGCTGTAATTGAAGAGGGTGAAATTGCCAAGGCCTCAAATCCGTCAGTTTGCCGAGCCAGATTTCGGATTTTCGATCGGAAGACACGGCATGGAAAGGGGGCGGGGGGGTCTTTAACCCATCGATTTCACGCCGACCACCGATCACCATTCCGATGAGGAAACAAAGAGCTGCAGACGCCGGTTAATGCACAAAAGGACGCAAAGTGCTGGAGTAACTCAGCAGGTCAGGCAGCACCTCTGGAGAACACGGATAAACGTCTCCAAAGTCACCTATCCTTGTGCACCAGAGATGTTGCATCCCTGGAGAACGTAGACAGGTGGCGTTTTGAGTCCCGAAACGTCACCTATCATATCATATCATATATATGCAGCCGGAAACAGGCCTTTTCGGCCCTCCAAGTCCGTGCCGCCCAGTGATCCCCGTACATTAACACTATCCTACACCCACTAGGGACAATTTTTACATTTACCCAGCCAATTAACCTACATACCTGTACGTCTTTGGAGTGTGGGAGGAAACCGAAGATCTCGGAGAAAACCCACGCAGGTCACGGAGAGAACGTACAAACTCCTTACAGTGCAGCACCTGTAGTCGGGATCGAACCTGAGTCTCCGGCGCTGCATTCGCTGTAAAGCAGCAACTCTACCGCTGCGCTACCGTGCCGTCCATGTTCTCCAGAGATGCTGCCTGACCAGCTGAGTTACTCCAGCACTTTGTGGCCTTCTTCAGGCTAGTTCTCAGTCTTCCCACCTTCCCACCCACTTTGTCCGCGCCAGGGGCAATCTGCAGAGGCCAACTAACGCAGAAACCTGCACACCTTTGGGATGTGGGAGGAAACCCACCCGGTCACAGGGAGAACGTGTGAACTCCACACAGATAGTACCCAATGTCAGGATCAAACCCGGGTCTCTGTGCTGTGAGGCAGCAACTCTACCGCTGCGCCACCGTGCCGGCCCACTTGAAGTATAATACTCACAGGACCATGTGCAAACAACTCTAACACTGTGTGTCCTTTTGCATGCTAGTTCTACGTTACCCCACTTTCTCTTCCACTCCCTACGCACAAGGGGCAATTTACAGAGGTCACTTAACCTACAAACCTGCATGCCTTTGGAATGTGGGAGGACAATAGACAATAGGTGCAGGAGGAGGCCATTCGGCCCTTCGAGACAGCACCGCCATTCAATGTGATCATGGCTGATCATTCTCAGTACCCCGTTCCTGCCTTCTCCCCATACCCTCTGACTCCGCTATCCTTAAGAGCTCTATCCAGCTCTCTCTGGAATGCATTCAGAGAATTGGCCTCCACTGCCTTCTGAGGCAGAGAATTCCACAGATTCACAACTCTCTGACTGAAATTTTTATTTCCTCATCTCAGTTCTAAATGGCCTACCTCTTATTCTTAAACTGTGGCCCCTTGTTCTGGACTCCCCAAACATTGGGAACATGTTTCCTGCCTCTAACGTGTCCATCCCCTTAATAATCTTATATGTTTCGATAAGAACCCCTTAATAATCTTATACGTTTCGATAAGGAAACCGGAGCACCTGGAGGACACCCATGCGGTCACAGGGAGAACATGCAAACTCCACACAAATAGTACCCAAGGTCAGGATTGAACCCGGGTCGCCGGTGCTGTGAGGCAGCGGCTCTACCCGCTGTGCCAACTAAATACTGAGTAGTATTTAGCCAACTAAACGCTGTTCTAAATACTGAGTTTCTGCAGGGCGAGATTTTGCTTAGTAGAATGATAGAGGGTTACAGTAATCAGGAAGAGATGCAGCTTCTTTCCCTCAGTTTTCTAGCGTATGCAGGGAATGGAAGGTTGTAGATCATGTGCAGGCAGATGAGATTAATTTATGTTGGCATCATGTTTGGCACTGACATTATGGGCCCTCGGGCCTGTTCCTGGGCAGTACTGTTCAACGTTCCATGTTCCACGCAGGATGCGGAACATTCTTATCAGTATTCTTCGTCTTCTTGCGTTTGAGGCAGCGGAAGTTGTGTAACGCCCTCCAGGCGCTGTAGCCAGTGCAATGTGCTGTTGTCGAGGACCGTGAGGTCTACCCCTCCACCAGGGGGGCGGAGGGCAGCGCAGTCGAACATGACGTGCCGCGCTGTTTCGCTGGTCTGCTCCACACACGCAGGCTGCTGACGGACGCAACCCCCAACGATGCATGTTGGCGTTGAACCGGCCGACCCCTCTGCGGAGCCGGTTCAGGGCGACCCACTCTTTGCGGGGCATGTCCGAGCCGGGTGGGGCTGTGGTGTTCGGTGCGACAGTGAATTGAGGAGGTGGCGATGTCTGTTCCCAGCTGGTTCTCCATGCTCCTAGTATGTTGAAACCGGAGCCACAGAGGGTCGCTGCGTGTCAGGAGAAGGGGCGACGAGACGACAGGCGTTGAGGTCCCAGTTGCTGTGAATCCTGGGCGAGGTGGTGCAAAGGATCATATCAGTGTTTATAGATGGTGGGGAGAAACCATTTAATGGGGGATGGGGGAAACTGTGGAATGATGGTATTGTTACACCACAGAAAGAGACCACTCGGCCCCCTGTGTCCGTGCCAGCGCTTTGTAGAGCAACCTTGTTGGTTGCTAGTCTGGCCAGAAGGGTCTCGACCTGAGACGTCACCCATTCCTTCTATCCCAGATATGCTGCCTGTCCCACTGTCCAGTTTCTCCAGCATTTTGAGTCTATCTTCATTAACAATGGACCCCAGTGGGCTCCACCTTTGCTTGATCATCGGTGCCGGCTCTGATTTGTTCTGAACCTTTTTATACCTCTAGTCTCCCTCCCCCCTGACTCTCAGTCTGAATAAGGGTACCAACCCGAAACATCACCTATACCTTTTCTGCATAAATGCTGCCTGACCCACTGTGTTACTCCAGCATCTTGTGTCTCCTTAGAAAGGTCCTGCTTGATTCCATCTCCATAACAGGCAGTGAATTCTAGGTCGGAAGAAGGGTCTCGACTCGATACGTCATCTTATCCCTGTTCTTCAGGAACCTGCTGACATACTCCAGCACTTTGCGTTTGCACTTTGCATAAGTGACAATAATTTGTGGAATTCTCTGCCACAGAAGGCAATGGAGGCCAATTTCCTGGATGCATTCGAGAGAGAGTTAGATATACCTCTTAGGGCTAATAGACCTGCCTGACCTGCTGACGTACTCCAGCACTTTGTGTCTTTTTTGTTGTCAATCAGCATCTGCGGTTCCTTTCTTCTCCAGATCATAACTACTTTCTTTAAAGGAAAGCTTTTCCCTTGTCCTCGATTTATTTGAGCAAAATTTCGAAAATCTGGAGTCCAGATCAAGGGTCAGAGTGGGGGAGGGGGAGGGGGGAAGCCATTTAACCTATAAACCCGCACGTCTTTGGAGTGTGGGAGGAAACCGGAGCACCCGGAGAAAATTCTCACAGTCACAAGGAGAACGTGCAAAGCAAAGATACTAGAGGAGCAAGATAGACCACTCGACCCTAAAAACCGTAGTATGTCACGGCGCCGTTTTAGTCGGCAGAAACTTGCAGAAACATTTTAAAAGAAAAAGAACAAAAATCTGTGAATTGATACACGAGATATGTTCTGCATTTTAATGGAATCATCACACATACTGTTCCCCCAAAACACTGATTATACTGCGAGAGGCATAGCGAACGGCGGTTTTTGCCTACTAAAATGGCGGACGTTACGCTCCTTTGTGTGTACTACACTTTATAGTATAGGCAATTTCAACGGAGTGGTTCATCTTGCTCCTCTAGTATCTTTGGTACAAAGTTCATACAGACAGCACCCGCAGCCAGGATCGAACCTGAATCTCTGGTGCTGTAAGGCAGCAACTCTACCGCAAAGTGTATAGAAATAATCTAATGAGCCCGCTTGCAAGAGACGCCATTTTCAAAGACCAGTCCATGCTCTAGTTCCCATGAGCGGTGCCAGTTCTCGGTAGGTCCCAGGCTGCTGCAGGGCCTCCAGCCGTCGCCTTCCCTGGATGCGACAAACCCTCTCCTCACCCATCCACCTTTGTTCCCCCGGGGCGCCTCCTGCAACCGACCTTGTGGGTGGCGGTAGCCAGAACCCGGTTGCCTCTCCTCTCCTACCAGCTTTGCTCCTCACCCGTCCTTAGGGTTGCCAACTTTCTCACTCCCAAATAAGGGACAAAAGGTGACGTCACCGCGCCGCGCCCCACGTGACCTCACCCAGCCAGCGGCCACGTGCTCCTGCTCCGTCAATGGTGGCCGCCCAGGCCGGGAGGCGGGTTGCTATGCAACCTCCATTAGGCGCCGCCCGGGCCTCCGGGCCCACACTATCAGGGCCTACAGTGTCCGGGCCTACAGTGTCCAGGCCCACAGCGCACCCCGGGCCTAATACAGGACAAGGGCGGTCCCGTACAGAACAAACCAATTTAGCCCAATGTATGGGATGTCCCGGCTAATACAGGACAGTTGACAACCCCACCCGTCGTTGTCACCGGTTCCCTCCTCTGGTCTTCGGGAATGAGCAGGGGCAGATCGGCGGGCTCCCGCTTCCAGTCCAGTGGTCTGCTGGGTCTTGAGTTTGGTTGACCAAAGGTCGCGGCCATCAGGGAGCTTCAGCCGCACACGGCCCCCCAACTTGTTCTCCGTCACATACATTTTCTTTGCACGACCAGCATTTCTCAACCAAGAAGGTGAGCAGTTATCTTAACTGCTGCAAACACGAGCCCAAAGGAAACAGATGTTGGGACAAATATCATAAGTGATAGGATCATAATTAGGCCATTCGGCCCATCTACTCCGCCATTAAATCATGGCTGATCTATCTCTCCCTCCTAACCGCATTCTCCTGCCTTCTCCCCATAACCTCTGACACTCGTACTAATCAAGAAAAGAACTGCAGATGCTGGTTAATACACAAAAGGACACAAAGTGCTGGAGTAACTCAACGAGTCAGGCGGCATCTCTGGAGAACATGGCTAGGTGACCTTTCGGGTCGAGACTCTTCTTCGGACTGTTGGACTTATCAGCAATGTGTATGTTCCATCTAGTGTTGCCGACTCTTGCGTACCACCTTGGTGAGGTCTGCTGTCTGGTTTTACCGGGTTGAATACAAAACAAAGCATTTCACTGTAGGTGCATGTGACAAAAAAGTATCATTGAATCTGTGAAAATAGCAAAGGGACATCACCTTTGTGAAAAAAGGACAAAATATATATTTTTCCCTTTCTCACTGAGGCTTTTGAGAGGCATAGCTTTGGTTGGCAAAGGAAGGTCAGAATTTTTTTCCCCCAGAATGGGAAAAGCAAATACTAGAGGTCATAGCTTTAACGTGGGAGGATCAAAGTTTAAAGTAGATGTGCATAGCAACTTTTTACACAGAGGGTTGTGAGTGCCTGGAATGCACTGCCAGGATTGTTGGTTGAGGCAGATACAATAGTGGCATTTAGAGGCTTTTGGATTTGCAGCAAAATGGAGGCATATGGATTATGTGGTCTTGGCAACATGTTCAGCACAGACATTGCGGGCCGAAGAGTCTGTTCTCGGTCTGTGCTGTTCCATGTTCTAACACAGGAAGTGACATATAAATGAAAGTGTGCAATAAAGGTAAACAAAGGGACTTGGAGTGCAGGAGGATGAGGGGTGATCTTATAGAGGTGAATAAAATCATGGGAGGAATAGATCGGGTAGATGCACAGAATCTCCTGCTCAGAGTAGGGGAATCGAGGACCAGAGGACATAGACAATAGACAATAGGTGCGGGAGTAGGCCATTCGGCATTCGGGCCAGCACCACCATTCAATGTGATCATGGCTGATCATTCTCAATCATTACCCCGTTCCTGCCTTCTCCCCATACCCCCTGACTCCGCTATCCTTAAGAGCTCTATCTAGCTCTCTCTTGAATGCCTTCAGAGAATTGGCCTCCACTGCGTTCTGAGGCAGAGAATTCCACAGATTTACAACTCTCTGACTGAAAAGTTTTTCCTCATCTCCGTTCTAAATGGCCTACCCCTTATTCTTAAACTGTGGCCCCTGGTTCTGAGCTCCCACCAACATTGGGAACATGTTTCCTGCCTCTAACGTGTCCAACCCCTTAATAATCTTATATGTTTCTATAAGATCCCCTCATCCTTCTAAATTCCAGTGTATACAAGCCTAATCGCTCCAGTCTTTCAACATATGACAGTCCCGCCATTCCGGTTAACCTAGTAAACCTACGCTGCATGCCCTCAATAGCAAGAATATCCTTCCTCAAATTTGGAGACCAAAACTGCACACAGTACTCCAGGTGCGGTCTCGCTAGGGCCCTGTACAACTGCAGAGGGACCTCTTTACTCCTATACTCAACTCCTCTTGTTATGAAGGCCAACATTCCATTGGCTTTCTTCACTGCCTGCTGCACCTGCATGCTTCCTTTCAGTGACTGATGCACTAGGACACCCAGATCTTGTTGTACGTCCCCTTTTCCTAACTTGACACCATTCAGATTATAATCTGCCTTCCTATTCTTACCACCAAAGTGGATAACCTCACACTTATCCACATTAAACTGCATCTGCCATGCATCCGCCCACTCACACAACCTGTCCAAGTCACCCTGCAACCTCATAGCATCTTCCTCACAGTTCACACTACCACCCAGCTTTGTATCATCTGCAAATTTGCTAATGGTACTTTTAATCCCTTCATCAAAGTCATTAATGTATATTGTAAATAGCTGCGGTCCCAGCACCGAGCCTTGCGGTACCCCACTAGTCACTGCCTACCATTCTGAAAGGGACCTATTTATTCCCACTCTTTGCTTTCTGCCTGTCAACCAATTTTCTATCCATGTCAGTACCCTACCCCCAATACCATGTGCTCTAATTTTGCCCACTAATCTCCTATCGACCTTGTCGAAGGCTTTTTGAAAGTCGAGGTACACAACATCCACTGACTCTCCCCTGTCAATTTTCCTAGTTACATCCTCAAAAAATTCCAGAAGATTAGTCAAGCATGATTTCCCCTTCGTAAATCCATGCTGACTTGGAACGATCCTGTTACTGCTATCCAAATGCTCCGCAATTTCGTCTTTTATAATTGACTCCAGCATCTTCCCCACCACTGATGTCAGACTAACTGGTCTATAATTTCCTGTTTTCTTTCTCCCTCTTTTCTTAAAAAGTGGGATAACATTAGCTACCCTCCAATCCACAGGAACTAATCCTGAATCTATAGAACATTGGAAAATGATCACCAATGCGTCCACGATTTCTAGAGCCTTCAGACCCTGGGGATTTATCAGCCTTCAGTCCCATCAGTCTACCCAACACCATTTCCTGCCTAATGTGAATTTCCGTCAGTTCCTCCATCACCCTAGGATCTCTGGCCACTATAACATCAGGGAGATTGTTTGTATCTTCCTTAGTGAAAACAGATCCAATGTACCGGTTCAACTCGTCTGCCATTTCCTTGTTCCCCATAATAAATTCCCCAGCTTCTGATTTCAAGGGACCCACATTTGCCTTGACTATTTTTTTCCTCTTCACATACCTAAAAAAGCTTTTACTATCCTCCTTTATATTATTGGCTAGCTTACCCTCGTACCTCATCTTTTCTCCCCGTATTGCCTTTTTAGTTATCTTCTGTTGCTCTTTAAAAGAGTCCCAATCCTCTGGCTTCCCACTCTTCTTTGCTATGTTATACTTATTCTCTTTTATGTTTATGCTGTCCTTGACTTCCCTTGTCAGCCACGGGTGCCTCTTACTCCCCTTAGAATCTTTCCTCCTCTTTGGGATAAATTGATCCTGCAACTTCTGCATTATTCCCAGGAATACCTGCCATTGCTGTTCCACCGTCTTCCCTGCTAGGGTCTCCTTCCAGTCAAATCTGGCCAGCTCCTGCCTCATACCTCTGTAATCCCCTCTCTATACTGTAATACTGACACTTCCGATTTTCCCTTCTCCCTCTCAATTTGTAGAGTAAAAATTGAGAGGTTTAAGATGAAGGGGAAAAGATTTCATAGGAATCTGAGAGGTAACATTTTCACACAAAGGTTGGTGGGCATATGGAACAAGCGGCCAGAGGAGGCAGTTGAGGCAGGTACTATTGCAACATTTAAGAAACAGGAAGACAGGTACAAGGATAGGACAGGTTTGGAGGGATATGGACAAAATGCAGGCACGTGGAACGAGTGTAGCTGGGACATATTGGCCAATGTGGCAGGTTGGGCCGAATGGCGTGTGTCCATGCTGTATGACTCTAGAAATAAAGGTGAAGTATAAATTACAGTTAAAGACAGGATAGGCACTCAACCAAGAAAACCCAAGTCCAATGCCAATAAGCCATCTAAACTACCCATACACACTTATTCTCCAGGACAATAACTAACATTCAGTAATAAACTATTAAAAAAAACACACAAGCTAAATGTTTAACCAAGAAACCCAATGAGAAAAATAATAGAATGAAATGCATTGAAAACAATATAACAAGTTTAAGTTGTATGTGTTGATGTACATAATGCCATTGATGGAAGCACTGGACTTGGTTCCTGGAAGCAAAGATACTAGAGGAGCAAGATAGACCACTAAAAACCGTAGTATGTCATGTCGCCATTTTAGTAGGCAGAAACTTGCAGAAACATTTTTTTTTTAAAGTAACAAAAATCTGTGAATTGAATCTGTAAAATGCAGTTGAACTTATAGGACTTGGTATTACAGTAGGGATTGTAATACCAAGTCCTATAAGCTCAATTGCATTTGTATGGTATCACCACACATACTGTTCCCTCAAAACACTGATTACACTGCAAGAGGCATAGCGAACGGCGGGTTTTGCTTACTAAAATGGCGGGGTTTGCTCACCAAAATGGCGGGAGTTGCACACTAAAATGGCGAGGTTTGCTTACTAAAATGGCGGGCGTGACGCTCCTTTGCGTACGACACTTCAGGCGATTTCGACTGAGTGGTCCATCTTGCTCCTCTAGTATCTTTGCCTGGACGTGACGTTGCCACCGCGGTATAAAAGGGCGAACGCGGGGCCTGCGCCTCCTCTCTTTCTCAGGCCCGGGTGTAAGATGGTGAGTGCCGCATCAATAAACATCACCGCCATCCGATCACATCGCGTCTCGCTGCAACCGCCAACTTCAATCAGTCTCATCTAATCATCATATGAGCATGATATGAGTCGGTTATTTTTTAAGGAATAAAGCAGGATGGCGGTTCTTTTATTCGTCGTGCGCCTGGTACAAAATGGCGACTGCCATCTTAACCCGTGGTTGTGAGATGCAATCCGAATAAAATCGGAGCCATCCTGTAGTTTCAGGCTCCGGGGTTTGACCACAATGGTGTTAAGATGATTTAGCTTCGCGTTGATGCCGATATTTCCTGATTTCAAAGTAATTTAAGCGGTGAATTCGGGAAGTGTGTTCAACCTCCTCTAAAATGGAGTCCTGAAAACTGGGCCGGGGCATGGAGAAGAGATTCCTCAAAGCCCGTAATAAAGTTCCATGTTTACAATACAATACAATACAATATATCTTTATTGTCATTGTACCCAGGGGTACAACGAGATTGGGAATGCGCCTCCCATACGATGCAATAATTTAAGTAATTTAGACAGCAGCAACCCAACGAAACGAAACAGTTGTAACAGTTTTGGACAGGGTAAAGTGCAAGTTGATCTATGCTTGGGGGGGGGGGATAAAACCATTTATCTTAGTTTTAAGTTTATTGTGCAATCCTCTAAATGTCATTTGCGTCGGTTTAAAAGAGAAAAAGGCTCTTCTAATGGGACAATAGACACTAGGTGCAGGAGGAGGCCATTCAGCCCTTCGAGCCAGCACCACCATTCAATGTGATCATGGCTGATCATTCTCAATCAGTACCCCATTCCTGCCTTCTCCCTCTACCCCCTGACTCCGCTATCCTTAAGAGCTCTATCCAGCTCTCTCTTGAATGCATTCAGAGAATTGGCCTCCACTGCCTTCTGAGGCAGAGAATTCCACAGATGCACAACTCCAAAGGGGGTAGTTTCATGTCTTGCAAGCAGACTTTTAGAACTACTCCAAGTTGTTAAGAAGTTGGATGTGATTATGTGATGTGTTTGCCTAGTTAACTTATTTTGTTTTCGCACCACTCTCCCTCCTTTCAGTCTCACCGCAAGTTCTCGGCTCCCAGGCACGGCTCCCTGGGCTTCCTGCCCCGCAAGAGGAGCTGCAGGCACAGGGGGAAAGTGAAGAGCTTCCCCAAGGACGACCCTCGCAAGCCCGTCCACTTGACCGCCTTCCTGGGCTACAAGGCTGGCATGACCCATATTGTGCGGGATGTTGACAGGCCTGGATCGAGTGAGTAATGTTTAATTATTTGTGTGCAGTAGAAACGCAGGTATAGGTAAAAAAAGACACGTGGGCCTTTATTCCTGCTATCTTGCATGTAATTGATCTTTGTTTTGTCCTTTATCCCCGTGTCTTGCTAATCCTATCGACCTTGAATATACTTAATGACTTTACATTCAGGATAAAGAATTCTAACTTCCCAACCCCATGTTTCTTGACCGGAAACATCATCCATTTTCTCAGCGATACTGCCTGATCCGCTGAGTTACTCCAGCATTTTGTGTCTTATCTAAAGTGTAAACCAACATCTGCTCTTCCTTTCTACACAAAGGAATTCTATCTTTACACGAGACAGTGTCCCAGTTTTAGTTTTCTATAATAATATCAGGAGATACCGTTAAAGCATTCATTCTGTCAAATGGCTGCCATCTTTCAATTCATTTAAATGTCAGAATAAACTAATCTTTTTCTTTTATGTTTACTTAATTATTAGTTGTATTATGTTACATACGCAGCCTGTGGAAGCAGTTGGACAAATTAGCATATATGGTCTATTGTTACAGGTGAAACATACTTTGTGTGCTTGCCATTCTTGGTTGAAGGAATCAGACTGTTACAGTCAATAAGCAGAGGCCATTTGGCCTATTGAATATGTCCTGGCTCATAAGGCTCTTCCCTGCAAATTCCCATTAGTTTTTTCAATACTGCATTCCTTGTGGTAGTGATTGATATGGATTCTTCACATTACTTGAAACCAGTTCATTGGATATTTTGGGGATATTGATAGCATTTTCTACCGTAAAATGTAACATTGATTGTATTGTACATCAAGTTGATTTAATTTGGCTGCCATTTTGTTTCCAGTATTAATTCCTGTCGCCATTTCCCACACTTAGTCTGGCTGCCCCCTCTTTTGGAAAGTTACAGCTACCTTCTACTGCCCTTAGTAGCAGTAATATCTTTTAAATTTGCTCCATATCTAGTGTATATTGCCCTTTGCTTATACCCCTGTGAATCCCCCAGTTTGCAGTTAAAAAAATAGCTGGTAATGTTTTCTCCAAGCAATATCTTAGTGGAAATACAATCAACCAAGTGTATTGAGCTTCACCCTGACCAGTACATGCCACCGCTAGTACTTGAAGGCAGTCAGGAAGTGAGATGCGCTAATGTCAGCAACATAGCCAATGTCTGCTGCTTAAAGCATTTAAAATGCATTGTAAACATGAGGATTAATGTGTTGACTGTCTACAACATTATGAGGATGGACTTTCTGCTCACTTAGTTACATGCACTAATGCAATGTTTCAGGGTCGGGCTTTAGGACAGAGCATGGCAGCCTAATGGCCTTTATCCCAGTCTGGGCCATGCAAATGACACAAAGTGTGAGTTTCCTGCAAATTCACATTTGCTGATTTGAGATTGTAGTCCTGGTAAACTTCTGAGAACAAGGAACAGGCAGATTGATCGGTCCCTCAGATGTGAATTTGATTGTGTACAGGGTGGGAGTTGGGTGCTTGAGATGAGCAGTAAAGTAATAACATTTTAAAACACATGGGGCAAAGTATGATGCCATTTGTGATCTTGAATATTTGTAACAACTGGGTTGAGGGTGATAATGATGAATTGTGCAACTACACGTGATGAAAAACTCGACGGGCGGACACAAACAGCCACGAATAGTGGCATTTGCTGATTGTCGTGTTTTCTGATTGTAGTACAGAAAAAACAAGACTTGTCTGGTTCCTTTACCTTGTGGAACATTGTAGCATTGTGGAACTGAAGAAGGGTCTCGTCTGTAGATGATATTCTGCTTCTTCTGCCAGCTAAGTCGTAGCAATTCCAGTGACTGGCTAAACTAGCTGTGCTACGATTTTCGAGAAAACAATAGTCTTATTAACATTCCTGATAATTTCCCGCAGAGGTGAACAAGAAGGAGGTGGTAGAGGCCGTTACAGTGGTTGAAACTCCTCCGATGGTCATCGTTGGTCTTGTTGGCTATGTTGAGACTCCTCGTGGACTTCGTACTTTCAAAACTATCTTTGCAGAGCATATCAGTGACGAATGCAAGAGGCGCTTCTACAAAAACTGGTAAATATGCCAAGCAATTCCAAAGTGATTTTTAAATAAATTCTAAGCGGATGATGTTTAAAACTTGGATTTGATTGTCAGCAGCTCCGCTCAACTGTGGCAACACAGTTTGATGAGCTCTGGCTCCGCTTGTTGGATGAAACTATCCTTTGATCCCAACAATGAGCCTTCCCTCAGTGGTGCTGATTCCTTCCGCTCGCACTGTGTGTGATGAGGGGTCGTGCCAATATTCTCTGTCTGTTCATGAAGGTACAAGTCCAAAAAGAAGGCCTTCACAAAGTATTGCAAGAAGTGGCAAGATGAGGATGGCAAGAAACAGCTGGAGAAGGATCTGAACAGCATGAAGAAGTACTGCCAAGCTATTCGCATCATTGCTCACACGCAGGTAAGCTCCAGGACTTGACCTGATTAGGTATATTTGGGGTATCCAGAGTAAAACATCTTGCATTTGGCTGCTACAGTCCCTATAATTGCTGTTGGTGACGAATCGCACCTGCAAAATATTATGGTCTTGTATTAAATCCAATGGAAATCAACATTTTCCAAGCAATTTCTTGAATTTTGTAGAGGTATTGCAGTTTTCTAACAGGCCTTACCGTAAAGCTTTCAGATGAAAAGTTTGAGTGAGGGGGAAGTGAAGTTGTAGAAGGCATTTGCTTTGGATGGGGATCTTTGAATACTGAACATCCCTCCTGGTCACTGCTCTGCCCAGTCAATATATCTATTAAGGGACACAGATTGGTGGTAGTTTGACAATGTTTACATGTGGTTAATCCTCAATAGGATGCTCGGTTGTTGACCGATACATAACGGGCTATTTTGAAAAAGGCTTGTCGGTTTGGAAAGGGTTAATGGGGGGGGGGGTACTAATGGGGTTTACTCATGGACTTTTGTAATTTATTCAAATGACCTGTATTTTTCCATCCTATTGCAGAGCCATAATAGTAATTAAACATGCAGATTCTTATTTAACTTTCTAATAAACAAATATATATCGCATTGGCTTTTGAAATCAAGACCATTTTGGCATGAAACCTGAACTTTGTTTGAAGAATTCTAACATTTCCATTTAATTTAGTAAAATGTACCTTGGATTGGTGCTTTAGATTGGTGCTGTTCATCCAGTGTTTTGGGATTGAATTTGGAGGAAGTTGTGGGGCCTGGGAGGGTCATGGAAGTGGCAGGTGACACAAGCGGGTAATGGCGTTAATGGGAAGTGAGTGATAGGATCTGGGTGAGTTGGTGGGAATGTGGAGAGTAGATTACAGGAGAAATGAATACAAACTGGAATTTTTGAGCAGCCATAGATTGGGCCAGAATAAATGTCATATTGAAATGTAGGTGGTCACGGTTATAGTGCCAGTGGTTGTTGAGAAATGGGTTGGTGGTGCAGTATTGTACTCTTGAACTCTAGCTCTAAAATAACCTTTAATTATTTTACAGATGCGCCTGCTCCCTTTGCGCCAGAAAAAATCGCACATCATGGAGATCCAGTTGAATGGAGGAACCATTGCAGATAAAGTTGACTGGGCAAGAGAGAAGCTGGAACAGCAGGTTTCCATTACTTCCGTGTTTGGTCAAGATGAGATGATCGATGTCATCGGTGTAACCAAGGGCCATGGCTTCAAGGGTAAGGACCATGCGCATTTCAGCCCTTTTGCTTAATTATAGTCTGGGAATTAACTTGTTTAAGCTTTTATCTAGTATATGTGGAATTAACTGTAATGGGCTTTGGGTAAACTTTCTGCTCTTTAGGGGAGTACACATGATGATAACACATGGAATAAGTGTTAGCAATAGCACCTGATTCTGATGAGGAGCCTCCATACTGCCTTCCTTCTGAGATCTACTCCAATTATGAGTTTAAGAATAGTTGTATTTTAATAGCCTGTTGACCATCACTAATGGCTAATCTTTCTCTCCCCCGAGGGGTGACAAGCCGTTGGCACACAAAGAAACTGCCGAGGAAGACTCATAAAGGTCTACGCAAGGTTGCTTGCATTGGAGCTTGGCACCCTGCCCGCGTGGCTTTCTCTGTTGCTCGTGCAGGTCAGAAAGGTTATCACCACCGCACTGAGGTCAACAAGAAGGTAGGGACACAAAGAGTGTGATCAAAATGTCAGAATCTTGTGTTGTTGGGAAAGTCTTCATTGTTAATTGGCTTTGCTTAACCACTCAGCTGTGAAATTGGGGACCAAACCAGTTGGAAGTTTTCTTCAAACATTTCTGAAGAAGTTTGTTTTTTCCCCTCAGTGTGATCTGATAATTTCTTACTTGGGATCTGGATTTCTTCATGTACAAACAGGATTGCTGATCCACTATACCCCAACAGCTAAAATTGTTTTTTGTGTTAATGTGAACAAATCAAGTGTCCAGGTGGCATTTTGTGACGTATGTAGCATCTCCCGTAACTTAGTTTTGACTTCAGTACGTTGGTTCGTATGGCTGGCATGAAAACTGCTGCCTTGCTTAAACAGGTGTCCCTGGCTTTGTGCTGGTTAAAACCTCAAGGCATTCCTGTTGTAACAAATCCCTCACGAACTGGAATGTAACAGAACTATCCCTTTTCCAGATTTACAGGATAGGGGGAGGCTACCAAACAAAGGATGGCAAGTTAGTGAAGAACAATGCTTCTACGGAGTATGATCTGACAGACAAGAGCATCAACCCTCTGGTGAGTTAACAGATTATCAATGGCACTCTACTTCCGTGATGTTGGAGGCTTCAGCTTCTAACTGCACGCTCATTGTTTCGGCAGGGAGGATTCCCCCATTACGGTGAAGTGACCAATGACTTCCTCATGATGAAAGGCTGCGTGATTGGTACCAAGAAGCGTGTTCTCACTCTGCGCAAGGTGACTACTCCGCTTTATTGTTGATTCAGTCAAGTATTTTTTCCTACCCAATTGCAGATGGGAAATGTGGGTGGAATTGCTGGAGTCGGGTCATGTAAATGTACTGGAGTGACTCGTTTGGGTCAGGCAGCCTGCCCAGCGGTGTCCCCTTTAGCTGTTTATCTTTTGTGCCAGAGTCCAGCATCTCCAATCTTCAGTTAAATGTGCATTTTGACTTGACAGATATTGTGTAAGTTGTACATTACAGCCATACAATATCCTGTGGTACATTTCTCAGTCTGTGACTTGAAGTCAAAATGCACACTCGAGTCATGATACGGGAGACTGCAGATGCTGGAATCTGGAGTGAAGGATAACCTTCGCTTGTCCAGAAGTTTAACTTATAAATGTCACTGGCAAAGTCATAATTTGCCACCTCCAGTGCAGGGTAAGTAGTTAATACCTTGTAGGATGTTAGTGAACCCATTGAGTTGTGTCAGCTATTTCATGGTTGCCATTAAGTTCCTTTATTTGAGGATGTGGTAAAAGATTAATGGTAGGTTTATCCATGGGGTTGGAATCTATTATTGTCCCTTTTATTCAAGAGATCATGATGGTGGGTACTTTGCACTGCTGCAAGCCATGTGTGGAAGACTTGCATTCTTGGTCTTAAGAGTTGGTGGAATTGTCAACCCTATTTAATCTAATGGATATACTGGCTTCACATTCAGTCCAGGTTTCAAGTGTGACTATCCCATTTCAAGTATCTCTTCAGATCTAGCTGTCACTTCCTTCTGCAGATCACTTATTTTTTTCTTGTTTCCTACAGTCACTGTTGGTTCAAACTAACCGTCGTGCTTCGGAGAAGATAGACCTGAAATTCATTGACACCTCTTCCAAATTTGGTCATGGTCGCTTCCAGACCATTGAAGAGAAGAAGGCGTTCATGGTGAGTGATTTACCTAGAATTGTGGTAGTTCATTTCTGTAACACGTCTCTCGAATCATTTCGATAATATTTTTATTATCCAGCCAACATTGTATTACATTCTACTCAATTTGCCAGATCTATGGCTTGTGTAGCCTCTGTCCTTTCCAAACAGTCGCTGTGGATAAAGGAAAACCAGTGAATATACTTAATTCTTCAAAAGGCATTTGATACAGAGTCACACCAACAGTAATGTGTATAACAAAGCTTACAATGTAGTGTTTTGTTTGTGGCTTTGTCATTTATACAATTTTAAAAGTTAACACCAGTGATCCCTCGAGCACACCTGCAGATCTTGCGAACCAGAAAAAAACCCAGTTATGCCTACTGGTTAGCTGACCTATCCTCTACATTAAATCTTCCACAGTAAGCTTTTGTTATACACATTACTGTTATCAAATGCCCTCTGAAGAATGAAGTAAATTGACTGGTTTATCTTTATCTTCAACATGTGGTATTTCAGATGTAGGATTTCTCTTCTCAGTAGATTACTGTTCTCAGGATTGAATGACTTTGTTCTGACCAACTCTTGTGGTTTGCTTTAATCCTCTTATTGTCTTTCTCCTTCCAGGGACCACTGAAGAAGGATAGAATTGCAAAGGAGGAAGCGGCATAAACCGCGGGCCAATTTTGTCAATTGTAACTTTGATCCTGCCGTGATTGTGTTCTTCAATAAATACTGCTTTCAAAAAGCAATTTACATCTTTAAGAATGTTTGGTCCATTTATGTTCAATAGTTTGCTTCTGAACTGATTGTTGCCTGCTATAACCTTTTCATTTCCCTTACTGTGAGTTTCCAAGGTTCGCAGTATTCCTTTTGGGATAATTACAGCTGTCCCCATTCTTGGCTTGGCATGGTGTCTTCTAGGATTACATATTTTCCCCTGCTGCTCTTGCCATCTGGTTTTTCAGCGTAATTGGATTTAGCCATAGGGATACCCATACCAAGCTTTGTACCATAACAGCAGTGTATTGCTTAAGCTTTCTTACGTTGGTACTAGTATACCACTGTCTTTGTTGCATTTAGGATTAAAAGTCTGAAGCTTACTTTCAATTTCAACACATTGTCATCGGCCATACTTTCAGCTCTTGTGGCAAAGCATTGCTGATGCCAGGATTCTACATTGCTAATTCAAGTACAGATCGAGTGCGGCAAATCTTCATTAGCCTACAAGAGTGACCCTAGTTGACTCTTTAATTGCCCATCCCACAATCCTTGGCTCTTTAGTCTCCTGCATCGCACATCGCTCCAGTAATGCCCAAATATAAACTTGTACTGGCACATTTTTCTTAGATATGTTGCAGCCCACAGCTTTGGGCAACCTTCCTTTACAGATGTGGCTGTAACTTTCAATTTGTTTTGCTCTTCTATTTCGAACTACTAGTTTTAAAGTCATTGTGACAACTTATCCTGTAACATTACTGTTATCCAGTCAATCCCTCTTTGTGACTTAAACATAATTTTCTCTACCACTTCTGATCTTCAATACACAGGTCATTTGAATGAATCACAGGTCCATGTCCACATCCCATTAGTACTTTTCCCCCTTTAACTATGGATTCCAAATGTAAAACAAACCAATTTTAGAATAGTTCCCATTACATATCAGTCTATAACCGAGCATCCCATTGTAGGTCAAGAATGTTTTATTGTCACAAGTTCCAAAACTGAAAAATGAAATTCCTACTGGCAGCGGCACAAGATATGTAAACTTAGTACTCTGCAAAAACTGTAATAAACAACAATAACAAAAATTCAGTATATCTATAAACTTAAATATATAAACTAATAGTGCAAAGTCAACAATAATGCCTCCAAGTCTATATAGTTTGGAGGTTATAGTGTTTAATAGCCTGATAGTTGGAGGGAAGAAGCTGCTCCTGGACGTTAAATTTTCATTTTCCAATACTTCACAATGGCACCAGTAAAATGAGTGTGACCAGGGTGGCGTGGGTCTCCGGTTGCCTCTGAGGCGGCAACTCTTGTAGACTCCTTTTATTCACAAAATGCTGGAGTAACTCAGCAGGTCAGGCAGCATCTCGGGAGAGAAGGAATGGGTGACGTTTCGGGTCGAGACCCTTCTTCAGACTCACTTTGAAGAAGTTCTCCTATACTACTTGTAGACTCCTTTGCTGGTAGGCAGGTCAGTACCTGTGGGAACCACAACATGTAAACATCATCAATCTGTCCCATAAAGTCCTTAATCTGAAATTGACTTTCATCATGGATGCTGTTTGAGTTGCAATGTGCTTTGGGCATTCTGCTTTTATTGCTGGCTCTTATCAGGCAATGTGATGCAATGAAGATGGAATGAGTGAAAACTCAAAAGTGGAAAATGTAATGGTAAAATTTATGGAATGAATTTGAGTTTGGAGCCACGATAAGGAATTGTAATTAGTGGTGGAGGCAAAGGGCTGTACAATTCTGGAGAACTTGACTAGGGCTGAAAATATTTAGAGTGGAGTGATTTAATTTTTTAGAGAATCCCAGTATCTTCTGCTGAACCAGATCGATGTGAGTAAATGAGTCAAGGATGTTTTTCTGATTATCAAAACGAGATTGAACATTTGCAAGTTTGACTGGATCTGTTGAAGATATTGCATGCAAATTTGTCACTTGAAAAAAATCTCCATGCTTAAATATCCTGAATAAACATAATTGGCAAAAGAAATTACTTGGTTAAAACATCCAATACTATTGCTGCTGTCCCTGTTTGGTGGGGGTGGGTATTAAGAATTGCAAATTATTGACACTGCAATATGTTTTAGTCAGTTGTATAGCAGAGACAGGTAGACTGGGAAAATCAGGTTGGTAATGGACCCCAGGAAAGAGTTTGTGGAATGTCTCCGAGATGGATTCTTAGAACAGCTTGTACTGGAGCCTACTAGGGAGAAGGCAATTCTGGATTTAGTGTTGTGTAATGAACCTGATCTGATAAGGGGACTCGAGGTAAAAGTGCCATTAGGATGCAGTGATTACAATATGATAAGTTTAACTACAAATTGAGAGGAGAAGGGAAAATCGGAAGTGTCAGTATTACAGTATAGCAAAGAGGATTACAGAGGCATGAGGCAGGAGCTGGCCAGAATTGACTGGAAGGAGGCCCTCGCAGGGAAGATGGAACAGCAATGGCAGGTATTCCTGGGAATAATGCAGAAGTTGCAGGATCAATTTATCCCAAAGAGGAGGAAAGACTCCAAGGGGAGTAAGAGACATCTGGCTGACAAGGGAAGTCAAGGACAGCATAAAAATAAAAGCAGAAGTACAACAAAGCAAAGAAGAGTGGGAAGCCAGAGGATTGGGACTCTTAAAGAGCAACAGAAGATGACTAAGAAGGCAATACGGGGAGAAAAGATGAGGTACGAGGGTAAACTAGTCAATAATATAAAGGAGGATAGTAAAAGCTTCCTTAGGTATGTAAAGAGGAAAAAAATAGTCAAGGCAAATGTGGGTCCCTTGAAGACAGAAGCGGGGGAATTTATTATGGGAAACAAGGAAATGGCAGACGAGTTGAACCGGTACTTTGGATCTGTCTTCACTTAGAAAGATACAAGCAATCTCCCAGATGTTCTAGTGGCCAGAGATCCTAGGGTGACGGAGGAACTGAAGGAAATCCACATTAGGCAGGAAATGGTGTTGGGTAGACTGATGGGACTGAAGGCTGATAAATCCCCAGGGCCTGATGGTCTGCATCCCAGAGTACTTAAGGAGGTGGCGCTAGGAATTGTGGATCATTTTCCAATGTTCTATAGATTCAGGATCAGTTCCTGTGGATTGGAGGGTAGCTAATGTTGGCCCACAGGAAATTATAGACCAGTTAGTTTGACATCAGTGGTCGGGAAGATGCTGGAGTCAATTATAAAAGACGAAATTGCGGAGCATTTGGATAGTAGTAACAGGATTGTTCCGAGTCAGCATGGATTTACGAAGGGGAAATCATGCTTGACTAGTCTTCTGGAATTCTTTGAGGATGTAACCAAGAAAATTGACAGGGGAGAGCCGGTGGATATGGTGTACCTTGACTTTCAGAAAGCCTTTGACAAGGTTCCACATAGGAGATTAGTGGGCAAATGTAGAGCACATGGTATTGGAGGTAGGGTACTGACATGGATAGAAAATTGGTTGACAGACAGAAAGCAAAGAGTGGGGATAAATGGGTCCCTTTCAGAATTGCAGGCAGTAACTAGTGGGGTACTGCAAGGCTCGGTGCTGGGACCGCAGCTATTTACAATATACATTAATGACTTGGATGAAGGGATTAAAAGTGCCATTAGCAAATTTGCAGATGATACAAAGCTGGGTGGTAGTGTGAACTGGAAGATGCAATGAGGTTGCAGGGTGACTTGGACAGGTTGTGTGAGTGGGCGGATGCATGGCAGATGCAGTTTAATGTGGATAAGTGTGAGGTTATCCACTTTGGTGGTAAGAATAGGAAGGCAGAGTATTATCTGAATGGTGTCAAGTTAGGAACAGGGGACGTACAACGAGATCTGGGTGTCCTAGTGCATCAGTCACTGAAAGGTACAGCAGGCAGTGAAGAAAGCTAATGGAATGTTGGCCTTCATAACAAGAGGAGTTGAGTATAGGAGCAAAGAGGTCCTTCTGCAGTTGTACAGGGCCCTAGTGAGACCGCACCTGGAGTACTGGTTGCAGTTTTGGTCTCCAAATTTGAGGAAGGATATTCTTGCTATTGAGGGCGTGCAGCGTAGGTTTACTAGGTTAATTCCCGGAATGGCGGGACTATCATATGTTGAAAGACTGGAGCGACTAGGCTTGCATACACTGGAATTTAGAAGGATGAAAGGAGATCTTATCGAAACGTAAAAAGATTATTAAGGGGTTGGACACGTTAGAGGCAGGAAACATGTTCCCAATGTTGGGAGAGTCCAGAACAAGGGGTCACAGTTTAAGAATAAGGGGTAGGCCATTTAGAACTGAGATGAGGAAAAACTTTTTCAGTCAGAGAGTTGTGAATCTGTGGAATTCTCTGCCTCAGAAGGCAGTGGAGGCCAATTCCCTGAATGTATTCAAGAGAGAGCTGGATAGAGCTCTTAAGGATAGCGGAGTCAGGGGATATGGAGAGAAGGCAGGAACGGGGTACTGGTTGAGAATGATCAGCCATGATCACATTGAATGGCGGTGCTGGCTCGAAGGGCTGAATGGCCTCCTCCTTCACCTATTGTCTATTGTCCTTTCAATGGTTCTTTAGTGTCAAATGTGCACACTGAAGTTCTTTGCACAACCCACAAATGCACAGTCGCCATATTTTGGCACTGTTTACAAAGAAAAAGTTCCTACTGTGGCCTATTGGCCCATGGTGTGCAAACCATCATGCCTTTCTGCATTAATTTCATATCCTACGCCTTTTTTGAGCAATTTTGGGCACCATGTCTGAGGAAGGATATGCTGGCTCTGGAGAGGGTCCCGGAAGGCATTCACAGGAATGATCCCAGGAATGAGTAGGTTAACCTATGATGAGCGTTTGTCGGCACTGGGCCCGCACTCGCTGGAGTTTAGAAGAATGAGGGGGGACCTCATTGAAACACAGAATAGTGAAAGGCTTGGATAGAGTGGATGTGGAGAGGATGTTTCCACTAGTGGGAGTGTCTAGGTCTAGAAGTCATTGCGTGAGAATTAGACCATTTGGCCCATCGTCTGCCATTCAATCATGGCTGATCTATCCCTCCTAAACACATTCTCCTGCCTTCTCCCAATAACCCCTGATACTTGTCAAGAATCTATCTCTCTGCCTTAAAAATATCCACTGACGGCCTCCACAGCCTAATGTGGCAAAGAATTCCACTCTGACTAAAGAATTCACCACCCTCTGACTGAAGAAATTTCTCCTCGTCTCCTTAAAAGATGGTCCTTTAATTTTGAGGCTATGTCATCCAGTCCTAGACTCCCATTGGTGGAAACATTTGTAGGTATGAGCCTAAGGAAGGTGGAAATCTGTACTTTAAAAGAAAACAAGGCACAAGGCAAAATAATTTGCAGGTTTACTGCAAATATTTGGGAATGGGACTGACAGGCTTATTGAAGAGAGTCACCAAGCTTACCCACGCTGACCAAGGTGCCCCGTCTACACTTGTCCCACCTGCCCATATCCCACAAAACGTTTCCTATCCATGTACCTGTCCAAATGCCTTTCAAATCTTCCTAAATTTTCTCCCTAAATTTCCTCCTCTAGCAGCTCATTTCTCACACTCACCACCCTCGGTGTGGTATAAATTGCCCTGCAGATTCCTATTGAATTTTTAACGACTCACCTTAATGCTAATCCTCTGGTTCTGGATTCCCCTAGCATCTACCCTAGCTATTCCCCTTGTGAACTTATACAATAAAGTTGAGTCATTGGGTGATCATGGGCTTCCACGTTTGCAGCACAAGATCATGGCATAAAAAAGGAGACTTAAATGTTTAGTTTTTTTGTCACATGTTTAGTTTATTATCACAGGTACCAAGGTACATGAAAAGCTTTTGTTGCATGCTAACTAGTCAGCTGAATGACTGCATGATTACAATCTAGCCACCAGTGTACAGATACATGAAAAAAGGAATGATGTTTACTGATATTGTCCCTGAATCTGAAGTATGTTTTCATACTTCTGTACCTCTTGCCTGATGGGAGAGGGAGTGACCGTGGGAGCCTCCTTGATTATTCTGGTGGTCTTTATTCTGGTCCAGTCTAAGTTGAAAGACTAGGCTTGTATAGACTAGAATTTAGAAGGATGAGAGCGGATCTTATCGAAACATATAAGATTATTAAGGGGTTGGACACGTTAGAGGCAGGAAACATGTTCCCAATGTTGGGGGAGTCCAGAACCAGGGGCCACAGTTTAAGAATAAGGGGTAGGCCATTTAGAACGGAGATGAGGAAAAACTTTTTCAATCAGAGAGTTGTAACTCTGTGGAATTCTCTGCCTCAGAAGGCAGTGGAGGCCAATTCTCTGAATGCATTCAAGAGAGAGCTTGATAGAGCTCTTAAGGATAGCGGAGTCAGGGGGTATGGGGAGAAGGCAAGAACGGGGTACTGATTGAGAATGATCAGCCATGATCACACTGAATGGTGGTGCTGGCTCAAAGGGCCGAATGGCTTACTCCTGCACCTATTGTCTATTGCCTTGCCGAGACAGTGTGAAGCTTAGATGGAGTCAATGGAAGGGAGGTTGTTTTGTGTGATGGTTTGGGGCGGTGAATAGCAGACTGTGAAGAAACAAAATGCAAGAAAACTGGACGAGGGATGAGTCGGGGACGTCGGACACAAAATGCTGGAGTAACTCGGCAGGACAGGCAGCATCTCTGGATAGAAGGATTGGGTGTCTGAAGAAGGGTCTCGACAAGAAACGTCACCCATTTCTTCTATCCAGAGAGGCTGCCTGCCCCGCTGTGCTACTCCAGCATTTTGTGTCTCTCTTCGGTGCAAATGATCAGCCATGATCACATTGAATGGCGGTGCTGGCTCGAAGGGCCGAATGGCCTACTCCTGCACCTATTGTCTAAACCATCATCTATCTGCAGTTCCTCCCTACACAGTCTCCTAATGGAGATCAAGCCAAGTTAAGATGTGGATAAAAGGAATTGCAGATAAGATGTTAAGATATGCCTGTGTTGATTCCCTGACTCAAGAGGTTGAATGCTAAATAATGAATCCATCTTGAATGTAAGAAAATAACTGTAGATGCTGGTACAAATCGAAGGTATTTATTTCACAAAATGCTGGAGTAGGCAGCATGAATGTAAAATTGAAGTGCACAAGCATGAATAGTTCTTTGCAAAATGTAAATACATTGCCACCTCTGGGTTCTTCTCTGGGACCAGAGGAAGTAGGGGCGGTGCGAATGGTTTGAATGACACGGAATAAGCCAATTAAATGGCGTGGAATACGAGCGACACGGCTGGTGACCAATGCGAAGGAGGGTTGGAGGCGGGACATCCGGAGAAGGGGGGCGGGTTCAGCGGTTGCCGGGGGAGCGGTAACCAAGGCCGCAATGGAAGCCTGAAGCGGAGCTGGGCGGGGGTTTTTTTTTTTTTTGAAGAGCAGCTTATTGATAAATTGCGGCCAGGTTTTTCCAATGTTTAGGTTTGCGTTGATCGAGTTAACCGGCTAGCGAGCTACCAGTGGCAGCCATGGTGAAACTGCGCGCCAAATGCCTCCTGGCCGGTAAGAGCAGTTTAAGTCAAGTCAATGTTATTTGTACAGCACATTTTAAAAACAACCCACGTTGACCAAAGTGCTGTACATCAGTTCAGGTACTAAGACAACGAACATACAGTGGCTCACAAACATAACAGCACATACATAAACAGTTCACAGCGCCCCCCCCCCTCAGAGGGCCTCAAACGCCAGGGAGTAGAAATAGGTTTTGAGCCTGGACTTAAAGGAGTGGATGGAGGGGACAGTTCTGATGGGGAGAGGGATGCTGTTCCACAGTCTAGGAGCTGCAACCGCGGTCACCCCTGAGCTCAAGCCTAGACCGCGGTGGCGCAGCGGTAGAGTTGCCGCCTTACAGCGAACGCAGCGCCGGAGACCCGGGTTCGATCCCGACTACGGGCGCCGTCTGTACGTTCTCCCCGTGACCTGCGTGGGTTTTCTCCCGAGATCTTGGGTTTCCTCCCACACTCCAAAGACGTACAGGTATGTAAGGTTAATTGGCTGGGTAAATGTAAAAATTGTCCCTGGTGTGTGTAGGATAGTGTTGGTGTGCGGGGATCGCTGGGCGGCGCGGACTCGGTGGGCCGAAGGGCCTGTTTCCGCGCTGTATCTCTAAATCTAAAAATAAACGCGGGATAGTGAGTAGCCCCAAGTTGGTCTGAGGGACCTGGAGATAGAGTGGTGGGTTAGAAGATTTTTGATATGGGGGGGGGGGGGGGGGGGGGGCAAGCCCGTTTAGGGCTTTGTATGTGAATAGGAGGAGCTTGAAGTTGATTCTGTACCATACTGGGAGCCAGTGTAGAGAGGCCAGAATCGGGGTGATGTGGTCCCTTTTACGGGTACCCGTCAGGAGAGAAGGAATAGGTGATGTTTCGGGTCGAGACCCTTCTTCAGACTGAGAGTCAGGGGAGAGATAGACTTGAGATAAGGTATGGAGGAGTAAGGTGTGAACAGGACAGATCAAAGCAGATGGTGAAACGTAGAATGGTTCATTGTTAGCTGAGGGGAAGATGACAACGAGGCATACAATCAGTTAAATTAATCAGGAGGACAGTGAAACTAGTCGGAGAACTAGGGTGGGGGAGAGACGGAGAGAGAGGGAAAGCAAGGATTATGAAGTTGGATAAATCAATATTCATACCGCTGGGTTGTAAGCTGCCCAAGCGAAATATGAGGTGCTGTTCCTCCAGTTTGTGTTGGGCCTCACTCTGACAGTGGAGAAAGGCCCAGGGCAGAAAGGTCAGTGTGGGTTTATTCACAAAATGCTGGAGTAACTCAGCAGGTCAGGCAGCATCTCGGGAGAGAAGGAATGGGTGACGTTTCGGGTAGAGACCCTTCTTCAGACTGTTCAGTGTGGGAATGGGAGGGGGATTCAGAAAGGTCAGTGTGGGAATGGGAGGGGGAGCAAATGCTATGATCTGCAGGGCCAGATCCCTCTGATAGTACATGATAGTAACAGACTTTCTTTAATGATGGATACAAGGAACTGCAGATGCCAGTTTACAGAAAAAAAGACACAAAGTGCTGGAGTACCTCAGTGGGTAAGGCAGCATCTCTGGAGAACATGGATATATGACGTTTTGGGTCGGAACCCTTTTTCCTTTCCTCTCACCTGTATCAACCGAATACCAGCCAGGTTTTGTTTCCTTCCACCTCTCTTCCAGCTTTCTTCCTCTCTTCGTCAGTCAGGTCCGGACCTAAAATGTCACCTATCCATGGTCTCCAGAGATGCAGCCTGAGCCACTGAGTTGCTCCATCACTTTGTCCTTTAATGATGATTGCAGAGAGGACCTGTTGACCTCAGCACACTAGGACCCTTCCCTGGGTCCCCTAAGAACCAGAATTGCATTTAAATAGGTATGGGCAGCACAGTTGGACATCTAGGAGAGGCGCTGCCTCGCAGCATCAGAAACCTGACCTGGGGAGATGTCTGTGTGGAGTTTGCACGTTCTTCCTGTGACCAGGTGACTTTCCACTGGATGCTCCAATTTTCTCCCACATCTAAAATGCGTGCCGGTTCGTAGGTTAGTTGGCTTCTGTAAATTGCTCAGTGTGTGTAAGAAATGGAGTGAAAGTAAGATAGGGTAGTACTAGTGAACAGGTAGACACAAAGTGCTGGAGTAACTCAGCGGGTCAGGCAGCATCTCTGGTGAAAAAGGATGGGCGATGTTTCGGGTCGACACTGAAGAAGGGTCCCAACCTGAAACGTCACTCGTCTTTTTTCTCTAGAGATGCTGCCTGACCTGCTGAGTTATTCCAGCACCTTGTGTCTCTCTTTGGTGTAAATCGGCACCTGCAGTTCTTTGTTTCTACATTTAGCCTGAACGGGTGATTGATAGTCAGTGTGGACTCAGTGGACTCCATGTTGTATCTTGCAATCAATCAAACTGTCAATGGTAGGACAAGGGGGACAAAGGTCTGCAAAAATTAAGTTCACCATGAAGTGCGCTGATGAATCAAGTGGTGAACTGCTGGGCGGAAGATCTATCTTACTGAGATTTAAATTGGATTATTAATAGCAACTTCTGGATTACTGGTACAGTCATATTCTACCATATTCCAGTATACAGAAAAAATGCACATACTGGAAATCCAAAATATAAATCAAGAATGTTGGAGAATGTTGTAGAGTCTGTCCTCACCTTCTCCATCATGGTCTGGTTTGGCTCAGCCACCAAGCACGACATCCGGAGGCTGCAACGAATTGTTCAACCAGCTGAGAAGGTTGTTGGCTGCAATGTTCTCCCCCCCCCCCCCCCCATTGAAGAACTGTACACTGCAAGGGCCAGGAAGCCAGCGGGCAAGATCATCTCAGACCCCTCCCACCCTGGCCACAAACTCTTTGAAGCACTTCCCTCTGGAAGAGGACTCCGTCAAAGCAGCCACAGCCAGACATAAAAACAGATTTTTTTCCGCGAGTAATAGCTCTACTCAATAACCAAAAGTCTGTAGCCTCCTATTGCTCTGGTTTATTTCACTCACATGTTTAAACTAGAATGTTTTATTCTTAATGTTTTAATGTTTTATGCTTTATCCTTAATTGTTTACTGTATGCTACATGCGAGCGGAGCACCAAGGCACATTCCTTGTATGTGCACATACTTGGCCAATAAACTTATTCAATTCAATTCAATTACATCCGGCAGCATCTGTAGAAAGATCAATAGTTGATATTTCAGATTAGAATCCTTTTGTCAAAGTTTCTGATTTTTAGTTTACAGCACGGAAACAGGCCCTTTGGCCCACTGGGTCCGTGCCGACCAGCGATCCCCACATATTAACGCTATCCTACATATATTAGGGACAATTTTTTCATTTATACCAAGCCAATTAACCTACAAACTACGTCTTTGGCATGTGGGAGGAAACCGAAGATCTCGGAGAAAGCCCATGTAGGTCACGGGGAGAACGTACAAACTCCGTATAGGCAAGCACCCGTAGTCAGGATCGAACCCGGGTCCCTGGCAGCAACCGTGCCGCCTGTGATGAAGGATTCTACACCTTTGATATAAGGTTTTTCTTTCCACTGATGCCGCCTATCCTGCTGTGTATTCCCCAGTATTTTCTATTTTTCTACCATATTCCACTAAATTGTGTGTATTGTAAGTCTTTTTAACGTTGTTATTCAACTCTCTCCTTTAGGCGACTCCACTGTTGGGAAAAGTGCTTTGATGCAAGTGTTCCGTAGTGAAAGTGCTCATTTTCTGAAAAATTATACCTTGGTAAGTCTATAAATCTGTTTTTTTAGCATTGGAAAAAACTCCAGAAGTGATGTTTATTTGAAGGGCCATTCAGCTTCGAGTTTGCTTAGCCATTCTATTCCATCCAGGCTGACCGTTAGACTTTAGAGATAGAGCGCAGAAACATGTCCTGTGGCCCACCAAGTCCGCGCCGACCAGCCATCCTCGTACATTAGCACTATCTACACATTAAGAACCATTTGCAACTAACCGACAAACCTGTGTGAGGAAACAGAAGGACTCGGAGAAAATCCACGCGGTCACAGGGAGAATGTATAAACTCCATACAGACAGCACTCATAGTCAGGTTCGAACCCGGGTCTCTGGCGCTGTAAGGCAGCAACTCCACCGCTGCACCACCTAATGTGCCCAATAACCCCTTATGTCAAAACTATATTCCCGTTCCCTCAGTTGATGCATTTTGGGCCTTGTAAATAAATAAGGCAGGAAATTCGTATTTAACAGGTCTTGACAATTGAGGCTGATCATGAGAATCTTTTTTTACGTTGGCATCCTAAAAATAAGTTTAATTATATAAAGCCTTTAAAATGTCGAACTCCTCAAAGAATTTCTCTTTGAAAATCTCTTTAGAGATAAATGAGCAGAGGTTTGTGTCAGGGTATTGGGCAAGTTTTTTAAGCAGAGGATGGTGGGTTCCTGGAAGGCACTGCTGGGGTGGTGGTGGAGGCAGATTTGATTGTGGCATTTTATAGGCTTTTTTATGGGCACATTTATAATGCAGAAATGGGTCACATGCAAGCAAAGGAGACTGGTTTAACGTGTTCGGCACAGACATTGTGGGTTGTAGGGCCTGTTTCTGTGCTGTACCGTTCTATAATCTATCTATTCAGGAGTGTCTTAAGAAAAAAAGTTGAGTTTTAGGGTGAGTATTCCAGAATTTAGGCTGAAGACTACCAATGCCAGAGCATTAAAAATTGGGGATGTGCAAAATGGCGCAGGTGGATATGTGTGGATACCTCGAAGTTGAAAGAGGAGGGATTTTGAAAAAAAGATTGGATTCCAGTCCAGTAATTTGCAATGTGGGCATTACAAGTATTGGCCTGATGTTTGAACAAGGCTTGATGCAAGGTAGGAATATAGAAAGAAATTTGACACCAATGGTTGTCCCAATGCATGTTGCACAATAGCTTGGTTCCAGAGCTATACAGCATGGAAACAGGCCCTTTGGCCCAACTTGCCCATGCCGACCAACATGTCCGATTTACGTTAGTCCCACGTGCCTGCCTTGGCCCATATCCCTATAAACCTATCCTATCCATGTACCTGTCTAAATGTTTCTGTAATGGCAATTTCTATACCATCTTGAAATCCCACTTCGATAGCCATTACTTCTCGGGGATGAAATGTAGTTATAGCTTACGCACACGTCGCACCCTGATATGACAAAACGAATCTTCCAAACTTCTTTTCTTCATTAATTGGTTTTATTAAAGTAGCACAAATCATAGAGCAATTCGTCAGTTTCCGTACTTTATCAACTGTTTCTTCTTCAAACAATATCTAGAATTCTTGCAGTTATTACCATATGGTTCTTACAAATATAGATGATACAAGCGTATGGTACGAGCGCGTGTGGTAAAGAACTGTATGCTCACCATCCTCCGAATCTAAACTGACCCACAACCTCTGTCGACACACTAGCCTCCTCCCATCTAGGCACTCCCAATTACGCATTAAGTCACACCCACAAGCAGGCAAAAAAGACATAAACTAGAAATATTAAAACATAGCCATAACACAATGACAATAACTGAATTAAGCATAAATGGCTCCTACAGTTTCTTTAAAGTTGTGATAGTACCTGCAGTCAGGAAGGAGGTTTGAAGGTGAAAGCAGACAAAGATTAAAAATGAAAAACAGAAAATATTGAAAACCCTCAGCAGGTCGGACAGCATCTGTGAAACATTCCCTTCACAGAAGCTGCCTGACCAGCCGAGTACGACGTTTTTTATTTTTATTTCAGATTTCCGAGATTTGCAGTTTTTGCTTTTGGAGGGGGGGGGGACTAGAACGTTCCGGACCTGTCACTTCAGGTTGAATTGAGAAATTACAAGAATTTGAGAGCTTGGACGATGAAAACGTTTGGGAGATGGCCTAATTGCTCCCCCTGTGCTGACGATGCATGCAGTTTGTTGTCTCAAAAAAGACCTTGAGTGGAGGGTGGCAACCTGCTTGGAGCAGCTGTTGTCCTCCCCTGTTTGCTGAGACACGCTTTAAAGCAAAGTTTGGACATGGTGCAATCACAAGGAGGCTGATTTTGTGTTCAGTCAAAAAGCAAAGTGCATCTGTCATAAACAAGGCTGAGTCAGGCAAGAGACAAACTGGCTGAAGGCAAATTCATGCTGGAAAGCGTGCAGGGAAGGTTCACGAGGATGTTGCCAGGAGTTTTAGACTTTAGAGATACAGCATGGAAACAGGCTCTTCGGCCCACCGAGTCTGCACCGACCAGCGATCACGCCATAGACCGACTAACTTGCACGCACTAAGGACAAGTTTGCAACTTATCATAGCAAATTAACCTACAAAGCTGTGTAGGAAAGAACTGCAGATGCTGGTTTAAATCAAAGATGGACACAAAATGCTGGAGTAACTCAGCGGGACAGACAGCATCTCTCAGACTGAAGAAGGGTCTCGACCCGAAGCGTCACCCATTCCTTCTCTCCAGAGGTGCTGCCTGTCCCACTGAGTTACTCCAGCATTCTATGTCAACCTACAACCTGTACGTCTTTGGGGTGTGGGAGGAAACCGGAACACCCGGAGATTCAGGCTGCATAGTGGAGCAGCTGGTCGAGCTGATGCCTCACAGTGCCAGAGACCTGGTTTTGCGGGAGATCTTGACCCTGGGGGCTGTCTCTGTGGAGTTTGCACATTCTCCCTGAGACCGAATGGGTTTTTTTCCGGGTGCTCCGGTTTCCTCCCACATCCTAAAGACGTGCAGGTTTATAGGTTAATCAGCCTCTGTAAATTGCCCTAGTGTGTACAGAGTGGATGAGAAAGAGGGATAACATAGAACTAATGTGAATGGGTGATCGATGGCTGGCGTGGACTTGGTGAGCCGAAGGGTCTATTTCTGTGCTGTATCTCTAAACTAACGTCTAGTGTAAGAAAATAACTGCAGATGCTGGTACAAATCGAAGGTGTTTATTCACAAAATGCTGGAGTAACTCAGCAGGTCAGGCAGCATCTCAGGAGAGAAGGAATGGGCGACGTTTCGGGTCGAGACCCTTCTTCAGACTAACGTCTGATCTCTGGATTGTTTGTACAGACTTCTAGATTACTGGTAACTTGATCACAAAGCCGCCATCATCCCGATCATGGATGCAACTTTCAGCGCTTTATTTGGGTATGAGGTTTGTAAATATGGTTGATTTATTGAGGTCTAGTTGGTGAGGTTACAGATTGGTATGGAAATTGAACCTACTAACACTCTTTTCCCTACTTAGACAACTGGAGTGGATGTCTTTGTAAATCCAGTCCTCATACCAGACACCTCGGACAGTGTGGTGAGTAATTAAGAAACATTTGATCATTCTGCCTGAAAGGTTCTGTTCGGTACAAAAACAGAAAATGCTGGCAAAACTCTGCAAGTCAGGCAGCATCAGTGAAAAGAGAAACAGTCAACATTTCGGGTTGGCGACCCTTCTGAAACTTTGGCAGTTTCTCTTCCCACTGGAGTGGATGTCTTTCTGATATGCTGAGTTTTAGTCTAGTTTAATTTAGTTTAGAGATAACGGTGCGAAAACAGGCCCATCGAGTCCACACCGACCAGCGATCCCCGCACACTAACACGATCTTACGCACACCAGGGACAATTTTACATTTAATGAGCCAATTAACCTACAAACCTGTATGTCTTTGGAGTGTGGCAGGAAACCGGAACACCCGGAGAAAACCCACGCAGGTCACGGGGCGAACGTACAAACTCCGTACGGACAAGCACCCCTAGACAGGATGGAACCCGGGTCTCTGGTGCTGTAAGGCAGTAGCTCTACCGCTGTTCCACCATGCCGCCCTTTTTACCAGCATTACATTTTAGTGTTTTAGACTTCCAGCATATGCAGTGTTTTTTAAATTTTCCAACTGCTTCTGTTTCGTATGACTTTTAGCAACTGGACATTGATTTGTTATATTCTCTCTCTTTTCTGTGCCCAGGAACTTTTCCTGTTTGATTCTTCTGGAAAAGAAATCTTCAATGACATGGTGGAAAGTCAAGTACGGTGATCGCTTAATGATTTAACTCTCGATGGAACACCCTTGCTAATTGTGTGCCACATAGGGCAGGCAGGATCATTTAATATTAGGTCTCTTCCATCAGCGCTGTGATGCAATATAAGGGCTACAGTGCAAAAGTATTCCTAAAGAAGACTGAAGATAAAAACTGAAGATGCTAGAAACATTCAGTAGGTCAGGCAGCATCTGTGGAAAAAGAAGCGTCTTCAACCTGATGTGTTAACTCTGTTCCCTTTCCGTAGATGCTGCCTGGCCTGCTGAGTGTTTTCAGCATTCCCTGTTTTTAAGTATGTAGAAACAATGAACTACTGATGCCGGTCAATACACGAAAGGACACAAAGTGCTGGAGTAACTCAGTGGGCCAGGCAGCATCCTTGGAAAAATATGAATAGGCAACGTTTCGGGTCGACAACCTGAAGAAGGGTTCCGACCGCAAACGTCACCTATCCATGTTCTACAGAGATGCTGCCTGACCCGCTGAGTTACTCCCACATTTTGCGTCCTCTGTTTTTAAGTCGGGTTTCCAGCATCTGTGGATGTTTTGATTCCCAGGGATGAACCTCCCTATTGCATGCTACTGCAGCTACACTAGATGACTGTCAATTAAATGAACGCAGGCACTAAACTTTTCCTGGGCTGGCAGGTGTTTGAATGCAATCTCGTGTAAATGCTCTTTCTTTTGTTCGTTTTTCTTAACTCCGATTGGGTTCAAAATGAGTTCCTGATTTGATAGCTCCTCTTTATTGTGCTGTTTGCATCTGAAAGCCCAGCTGCGCGTGCTGGAGTAACTCAGCGGGTCAGGCAGCATCCCCGGAGAACACGGATGTTTCAGGTTCAGGTCTGAAGAATACATAATCCATTTCAAGACACGCACTCCATCAGTCCTAAGAAGGTTCCTGACCCAAGATGTCACCTTTCCACATTCTCCGGGGCTGCTTAGGAAGGAACTGCAGATGCTGGTTGAAACTGAAGATAGACACAAAAAGCTGGAGTAGCTCAGCGGGTCAGACAGCTTCTCTGGAGAAAAGGAATAGGTGACGTTTCGGGCGAGACCCTTCAGACAGTCAATGGAATGTTGGCCTTCATAACAAGAGGAGTTGAGTATAGGAGCAAAGAGGTCCTTCTCCAGTTGAGACCGCACCTGGAGTACTGTGTGCAGTTTTAGTCTCCAAATTTGAGGAAGGATATTCTTGCTATTGAAGGGCGTGCAGCGTAGGTTTACTAGGTTAATTCCCGGAAAGGCGGGACTGTCGTATGTTGAAAGACTGGAGCAACTAGGCTTGTATACACTGGAATTTAGAAGGATGAGAGGGGATCTTATTGAAACATATAAGATTATTAAGGGGTTGGACACGTTAGAGGCAGGAAACATGTTCCCAATGTTGGGGGAGTCCAGAACCAGGGACCACAGTTTAAGAATAAGGGGTAGGCCATTTAGAACAGAGATGAGAAAAAACCTTTTCAGTCAGAGAGTTGTGAATCTGTGGAACTCTTCGCCTCAGAAGGCAGTGGAGGCCAATTCTCTGAATGCATTCAAGAGAGAGCTAGATAGAGCTCTTAAGGATAGCGGAGTCAGGGGGTATGGGGAGAAGGCAGGAACGGGGTACTGATTGAGAATGATCAGCCATGATCACATTGAATGGCGGTGCTGGCTCGAAGGGCCGAATGGTCTCCTCCTGCACCTATTGTCTATAAAACGTCGCCTATTCCTTTTCTCCAGTGATGCTGTTTGACCTACTGAGCTACTCCAGCACTTTGTGTCTTTTTTTTTGTAACCAGAATCTGCAGTTCCATGTTTCTACATTCTGCTGTTACGGTAGAGACCTGGTCCTTTTTAAAGTTAAGAATGTAGCAGCATTCCTTTCTTGTTTCCCTTATCCATTGTCAACCAACGGCAACAATTAGTTAAACCAAGGTATTTCACTTTAGTTTAGTTCACTTTAGTACACCCGGTGTCACACAGTAGATAGACGCAAAATGCTGGATTCACTCAGCGGGACAGGCAGCATCCCTGGATAGAAGGAATGGGCGATGTTTCGGGTCGAGCCCCTTCTTCAGACTCTACGCGAAATGTCACCCATTCCTTCTATCCAGAGATGCGGTCTGTCCCGCTGAGTTACTCCAGCATTTTGTGTCTATCTTCAGTGTAAACCAGCTTCTGCAGTTCCTTCCTACACATGGTGTCACACAGTGTTGTCTTTTGCTTTGGAACTTGCCTATTTGAATATTGCACTGAGGCCTCAGGCTATGCACAGTTGATTGCAGCCCTTCTGAGATAATTTATTTTCTTAGTTTTTAAAAAAAAGATACTGTGTGGAAATAGGCCCTTCAGCCCACCAGGTCCACGCTGTCGAGCGATCTCCCCTATACTAGTTCTATCTACACACCAGGGACAATTTACTGAAGCCAATTAATCGGCGTCTTTGGAATGTGGGAGGAAACTGGAGCACAGGGAGAACGTGCAAACTCCACACAGACGGCAGCCATAGTCAGGATGGAACCCGGGTCTCTGGCGCTGTAAAGCAGCAACTCTACCGCCGCATCCGCTGTGCCTTATTCACTTTACTTATGTGGGCATTGCTGACTAGGCCAGTATTTATGGAGCATCTCTAATTGATCTTGAGAAGGCACTGGAGATCTGGCTTCTTAAATTGCTGCAGTCAATTTTTATTTAGGCAGCTCCAGAGGGCTAGAGCTATGGTCAGGAGGAAATGCAGGATGGAAGCAGGCCCTTCAGCCCACCGAGTTTGCAACAACATCCATTTACACTAATCCTACCCCTTAATCCTATTTTGCATTCTCCCTAACATTCTCATCTACTGCCCCCCAGTTTCTACCACTCACCTGCACATTTAAATATATGCAGGGACAATTTACAATGACTAGTTCAACCATCAACTGGCACGTCTTTGGGACATAGGAAGAAATCGCAGGACGCAGAGGAAACCCACGTGGTCACAGGGTAAACATGCAAACTCCATACATGTAGAAACAAGGAACGATAGATGCTGGTTTACCAAGGAAAGATACAAAGTGCCAGAGTAACTCAGCGGGTCAGGCAGCATCTGTGGAGAATATGAATAGCCAATGTTTTGGGTTAGGACCCTTCTTCAGACTGGTTGTAGTATGGGGGGGGGAGAAAGCTGGAAGAGGTGGTGGATTGAATCTAGGTCACTGGTGTTGTGAAGGAAGTGGGTTGATAGATACCTCCCAGGATAGGACAGGGTTCTGCTGCTGAGGACTGTTTGCAACCCGAATAGTTTGCAAGCCCTAAATGCAGCCACTGACAATGTATTTAAATAAAACACAGGTCAACCAAGGGCAACATGTAGTTAAACCAGGGTGTTTTTATAGAAATTTTATGGAAACATACAATTCTTAGGGGATTACACAGGTTAGATGCAGGAAAAATGTGTCCGATGTTGGGGGAGTTCAGAACCAGGGGTCACAGTTAAAGAATAAGGGGTAGGCCATTTAAGACTGAGATGAGGAAAAACCTTTTCACCCAGAGAGTTGAGAATCTGTGGAATTCTCTGCCACAGAAGGCAGTGGAGGCCAATGCACTGGATGTTTTCAAGAGAGAGTTAGATATAGCTCTTAGGGCTAACGGAAACAAGGGATATGGGGAGAAAACAGGAACGGAGTACTGATTTTGGATGATCAGCCATGATCATATTGAATGACGGTGCTGGCTCGAAAGGCCGAATGGCCTCCGCCTGCACCTATTTTCTATGTTTCTATGTTTAACTCAACCGTTCAGATGTAGCTGCAAACTACATTCCCTCACGGCAGAAGATGCCTGCAGCAGCCAGCAAGTCCATCCCACCGGCATCCCAAATGCACAGTTGTATGCACGAGCTGTACATAAGTCTGGTGTTCGTAACCGGGAGAGGACCTGTAATAGCCGCGCCACTTAAATGACAGGGAGATGCAATGTTTGAATCCATTGACGGGAATGTTAAATCGCCGTGTGTTTGCTTTGTTTAATCAGTGGGATCTCGCAGGGGCTGTCTGCCTTGTGTACGACATCACCAACGCCACATCCTTCAGCAGCTGCACAAAGTGGCTGGAAAGAGCCCAGGCTCAGTCTCCCAACGGCCAGTTGCCAGGTCAGTGGTCCTGTCACCCTGGAGATACGCTTGCAGATTGCCGCTGCCTCAGCGAGGCCACCAGCATGATCAGGGACGAGTCGCACCCGGGCCACTCCCTCTTCTCCCCTCTCCCATCGGGCAAAAGGCGTAGAAGTGTGACAACGCACACCTCCGGATTCAGGGACAGTTTCTTCCCAGCTGTTATCAGGCATCCTATCACACAATTGGATTGGTACGGGTGTCAGAGGTTATGGGGAGAAGGCTGGAGAAGGGAGGGAGAGGATAGGTCAGGCATGATTGAATGGTGGAATAGGCTTGATGGGCCGAATGGCCGAATTCTGCTCCTATCACTTATGATCTTAAGAAAAAACGAGCACAGTCCTGAGCTACTATCTACTTCAATGGAGACCAACGGACTATCTTTACTGGACTTTATGTTGTACTAAACGTTATTCCCTTTATCCTGTATTTGTACACTGTGGACGGCTCGATTGTAATCATGTATTGTCTTCCCGCTGACTGGTTAGCACCCAACAAAAGCCTTTCACTCTACCTCAATACGTATGACAATAAACTAAACCAAATGACTGAATGAATGCAGGGAACGGTGCATGATCAAAGGGAAGAGTTCAACTGTAAATCTGGTACCTCGGTCTGATTGTTTTTTTTATTGGTTTGTAGGAGTTCTTGTTGGCAACAAAATGGATCTAGCAAGCAGGCGAATTGTGGAGTACAAGCAGGCACAGGAATGGGCAGCCTGCCAGGGCATGGAATACTTTGAAACCTCAGCTGTAAGTACAGGGAATAAAACTGCTCCTCTAACTCGAGAACGGTCCTGAGCTTCTATCTACCTCATTGAAAACCCTGGGGCGAACTTTAATCAGACTTTAATAATAATAATAATAATAATAATGCATTACATTTGTATAGCGCTTTTCTAAACACTCAAAGACGCTTTACAGGGTTTACTAAAACATAGAAATAAATAAATAAATAAGTAAACGAACAGAAAAGGAAAAATAAGGTGACGGTCAGTGGTTGAAGGCAGTGTTGAACAGGTGAGACTTCAGTGATGTTTTGAATGTGGTGAGTGAGGAGGAGTCTCTGATGGTTTGAGGTAGTGAGTTCCAGAGGGTGGGAGCAGCAATGGAGAAAGCCCTGTCCCCCCAGGATCTGAGTTTGGTCCGGATGGGGGGGGGACAGGAGGTTAGCAGCAGCAGAGCGGAGGGTGCGGGTGGGAGTGTGTCTGTGGAGGAGGTCAGTCAGGTAGGATGGGGCCAGGTTATGGAGGGCTTTGTAGGTCATGAGGAGGATTTTGTACTGGATTCTCTGGGGGATGTGGAGCCAGTGGAGCTTGTAGAGGACAGGGGTGATATGGTCACGGGTCGGGGAGTGGGTGAGTAGACGGGCAGCGGAGTTCTGGATGTATTGGAGTTTGTTGATGATTTTTGAGGGTGAACCATAGAGGAGGCTGTTACAGTAGTTCAGACGGGAGGTGATGAAGGCGTGGATGAGGGTTTCTGCAGCTGTGGAGGAGAGGGATGGATGGAGACGGGCAATGTTTTTGAGGTGGAAGAAGGCTGTCTTGGTGATGTGTTTGATGTGTTTGTCGAAGGAGAGGGTTTGATCAAGGATGATTCCAAGATTCCGGATGTGAGGGGAGGTGGATACTGGGAAACCATCGATGTTGAGGGTGAAGTTGTGGGTGGATTTGGTGAGCGTTTTTGATCCAATGATGATGATTTCAGATTTGTCGCAGTTGAGTTTGAGGAAATTGATTTGAAGCCAAGATTTTATTTCAGTGATGCAGTTTTATCTTGCTAACCAGTCTGGTTGACTGGAATAAACATTATTCCCTTTATCATGTATCTGTACACTGTACAATGGCTCGATTGTAATTATGTATAAACTTTCCGCTGACTGATTAGCATGCAACAAAAAGCTTTTCACTGTACCTCGGTACATGTGATAATAAGCTAAACTCAACTAAACGTACGATATTACAGCAGGATCTTGATCAGCTGGACAAGTGAGCAGAGGAATGGTTAATGGAGTTTAATGCAGATAAATGCAAGCAGTTGCATTTTGGAAAGTCAAACCAGGACCTTCACAGTGAATGGCAGTGTTGGGGAGGGTTGTACAACAGAGCGATCTAGGAGTGCAGGCACATAGTTTCCTGAAAGTGCTGCTACAGGTAGATAGGGTGGTTGAGAAGTCTTTTGGTAAACTGGCCTTCATCAGTCGGAGTTTTGAGTACAGAAGTTGGGATGTTATGTTGCAGTGTACAAGACGTTGTTGAGGCCGCATCTGGAGTATTGTGTTCAGTCTCGGTCACCTTGCTGTAGGAAGGATGTTGTTAAGCTGGAAAGAGTGCAGAGGAGATTTACGAGGATGTTGCCAGGACTTGAGGACCTGAGCTATGAGGGAGAGGTTGAAACGGCTGGGACTTTATTCCTTGGAGCGCAGGAGGCCGAGGTGTGATAATGTAGAGGTGTATAAAATGAGGGGAATAAATAAGGTGAATGCACAAAGTCTTTTACCCAGAGTGTGGGGGGGGGGGGGGGTAACAAGAACCAGATGACAAAGGTTTATGGTGAGAGGGGAAAGATTTAATAGGAACCTGAGGGACAACTTTTTCCACACAGGGGCTGGTAGGTATATGGAGCGAGTTGCTAGAGGAGGTCGTTTAGGCAGATACTATAACAACACTCAAAATACATTTGGGCAGATACTTGGAAAGGAAAGGTTTAGAAACATAGAAAATAGGTGCAGGAGTAGGCCATTCGGCCCTTCGAGCCTGCACCGCCATTCAATATGATCATGGCTGATCATCCAGCTCAGTATCCCGTACCTGCCTTCTCTCCATACTCCCTGATCCCTTTAGCCACAAGGGCCACATCTAACTCCCTCTTAAATATAGCCAATGAACTGGCCTCAACTACCTTCTGTGGCAGAGAATTCCACAGACTCACCACTCTGTGTGAAGAAATGTTTTCTCATCTCGGTCCTAAAAGACTTCCCCCTTATCCTTAAGCTGTGACCCCTGGTTCTGGACTTCCCCAACATCGGGAACAATCTTCCCGCATCTAGCCTCTCCAACCCCTTAAGAATTTTAGATGTTTCAATAAGATCCCCCCTCAGTCTTCTAAATTCCAGCGAGTATAAGCCTAGTCTATCCAGTCTTTCTTTATATGAAAGTCCTGCCATCCCAGGGATCAGAGGTTTAGAGGGAGAGGGAGTAAATGCAGGCAAATCCAGTGAAAGAGGTGGAGGTGGAAATGTGTAATTATGTTGAAGAACCCACAAAGTGAAGATGAGATTTACGGAGGTGAGAAAGACGAATGACAGCAAGGCCGTTTCAGAGATTGGTCTGGACGGCTGCACGCCGCAGGGCCGGGACGGGGATGGTCGTGTGAGTGATTGGGCTTCTCCCGCACTCCCCAACATCTTTCACTCTCTGTACTTCCAGAAAGAGATGGAGAACTGCGCCGCTCCGTTCCTGAGCCTGGCCAAAGCATTTCATCGTATGTACGAGGAGAGGCTGGAACACATCCAGTGCATTGTGTGAGACCACCCCCTTGCGCACAGTTGGCCGTCACTTCCTCTTTCTGCCCAGCGTGGTGACTACATTGTAATCAGCCACCTCTTCAAGGAACTCGCCCTATATGGCTCACCAGATGCACCAAAAACCTAGACCAGTAAACCCTCGTTGTAATAGACCCATTTATAACGGATTTTGGATATAGTGGCCAAACCCAGTATTAACCATCATCTGCAGTTCTTTATTTCAACTACTTGTAGGAAAATAACTGCAGATGCTGGTTCAAATCGAAGGTATCACAAAATGCTGGAGTAAGCCAAAACGTCACCCGTTCCTTCTCTCCAGAGGTGCTGCCAGTCCCGCTGAGTTACTTCAGATTTTTGTATCTATTGTTTTAACCGGCATCTGCAGTTCCTTCCTACATGTGATAATACATTACTCAGTTATAACAGACAGTCAGCAATAACGTACTCCTCCCCCCCCCCCCTCCCATGGTCTGTTGTAACGATGGTTTACTGTACTCTGCTTTGACCTTCACTCACTTTCTATTTCATAGCGGTGCATCCTCGTATCAATGTAAACTCCATTTCTCTGTCTTTATCTTTCCCTTTCTACTCACATCTCTCTCTCTCTCTCACTCTCGCAAATACCTGCGTGCAATAAGTCAACCAGGTGATGTCTGAAAAGGCATCGAGTGCCACTGGGACATGACTAGTTACAAGCTCCTGTGTTAACAGCGTCAAGGGAGAGGCCACTGAAAACTGCTTCAGTTCAAACGGTGAAGGCGAGATTGGGAATTTCTGTAACACTGTTCGATTTAACGCAGTCCCATTTGTTCTCCCTGCATTCCATGGCCAATGCAGACAGTCTGGTTAGCAGGCAGTGAAGTCTGCTTTCCATTACTTTGAGGTTTAAGTAGAAGTATTTTATTATGTGAATCCATGTTACTGGTTTAAACCCCGTGGTCCAGTTTTGTGGAGAAATGTTACTTTTCAATTGAATTGAATTGAATTGAATAAATTTTATTAGCCAAGTATGTTTACATACAAGGGATTTGCCTTGGTGCAAATGCCTTTTGTCAGGCATTTTATTAAAAAAATATTGACATTGTAAAATTTAACTGGCTGCGATTCTTTTTACTTTAGTCTTGAAACAATTTCCTCTTTGGGACAAGAGAGAGCTTGCATTTACTCAGCACCTGTTCCAATCTGAGGACGTTCTGATCTGCAGCCTGTGAAGGCTACACATTTGTCCCCACAATTCTCCACATTTGCAGCCTGTTTAGTGTTGGTTGAGGGAAATATCTTGATCAGGACATAGGAGAAACATTCTCAGCCTTTCTTCAGAACAGTGTTCTAGAGTCATAGAATGGAAACAGGCCCTTCGGCCCAACTTGCCCACACCGGCCAACATGTCCCAGTTACACTAGTCCCACCTGCCTGCATTTGGTCCATAACCCTCCAAACCTGTCCTATCCATGTACCTGTCTAACTGTTTCTTAAATGTTGGGATAGTCCTTGCCTCGACTCCCTCCTTTGGCAGCTTGTTCCATACACCCACCACCTTTTGCGTGAAAAAGGTACCCTTCAGATTCCTATTAAATCTTTTCCCCTTCACCTTAAACCTATGTCCTCTGGTCCTAGATTCACCTACTCTAGGCAAGAGCATCTGTGGAATTCATTGTGTGGAATGTTTTACTGCAGCAGTATTTTGTTACCAGATTTTTCATATTCTCAGGTCTAGAACATAAGATATTAACCCTGTTTCATTTTCCACAGATGCAGCCTGATCTGCTGGGCGTTTCCAGCAGTTTTTTACATTTCTTATTTTCTTACATTTCCTGGCAACGTAAAAGTTGGCCTCCAGGGCCATAAAATATATGCTCAAGTCTGTGTGATTGGACCTGGAATATTCTGCTCCTGGGAAAGTCTAGGACCAGAGGGCGTAGTCTCAGAGTATAAGGCCATACCTTATGGAATGGAGATAAGGAGGAATTTCTTTAGCCAGTGTGCTGGTGTGTCTGTGGAATTCATTGCCACAGATGGCTGTGGAGGCCAAGTCATTGGGTATTTTTAAAGCAAACATCGATAGGTTCCTGATTAGTAAGGGGGGTCAATGGTTTCCAAGAGAAGGCAGGAGAATGGATTTTGTCTGGGTGCTCTGCTTTCCTCCCACAGGATTGTCGGTTAATTGGATCCGGTAACATTGTAAATTGTCCCTAGTGTGTAGGATAGTGTTAGTGTATCGCTGGTTGGTGCAGACTCAAGGGCTAGTTACTGAGCTGTATCTCTAAACGCTAAATTCAGTCACTTGTATCTTTGCTCCTTATCCCCTTCCCCATCTGACCTTTTTGTCCTCTGCCAATGCTGCCCTACGGATACCCAACGTTAGCTCTCGTCCAAGATCTCGTATTTCGCTTGGGCAGTTTACACCCCAGCGGTATGAACATTGACTTCTCTAACTTCAGATAGTTCCTCTGTCCCTCTCTTTCCCCTCCCCATCCCAGTTCTCCCACTGTCTTCCTGTCTCCCACGACATCCTATCTTTGTCCCGCCCCCTCCCCTGACATCAGTCTGAAGAAGGGTCTCGACCCGAAACGTCACCCATTCCTTCTCTCCTGAGATGCTGCCTGACCCGCTGAGTTACTCCAGCATCTCGTGTCTACCCAACATAAGCTCAGTGAACAGCACCTCATCTCCCAAGTAGGCACATTACAGCCCTCTGGACCTCTCGTAACATCTTCGGATAAACCCCACTTCGTCCACAGATGTGGCAGTGACTTTGATCCAGGTTGTTATGTTTTATATCATTCTATTCAATCTGCCATGGTTTTAAACTATTGGTTACCTTGGCAATAAAAAAGCCAAAGTGCTGGAGTAACTCTGCAGGTCAGGCAGCATATCTGGATTTTTTTTTAGATTTTAGATTTAGAGATACAGCGCAGAAACAGGCCCTTCGGCACACCGGGTCCGCGCCGACCAGCGAACCCCGCACATTAACACCGTCCTACACATATTAGGGACACTATTTACATTTGCCCAGCCAATTAACCTACAAACCTGTACGTCTTTGGAGTGTGGGAGGAAACCGAAGATCTCGGAGAAAACCCACGGGGAGAACGTACAAACTCCGTACAGACGGCGCCCGTAGTCAGGATCGAACCCGAGTCGGCGACGCTGCATTCGCTGTAAGGCAGCAACTCTACCGCTGCGCCACATGGATAGGTGACGTTTGGGGTCGGGACCGTTCTGTGTCTAGACCAAGCTAAAAGACATGGGAGATATCTGATCTTTAAAACAATTATTTGTCGGAAACTCACTTTTGGGAGAACTCTAAATTCGTAGTATTGGTTTATTATTGTCATGTGTACTGGGATACAGTGAAAAACTTTGTTTTGTGTACGATCCGGGCAAATCATACCATCATCATCATCATCATCATATATATACAGCCGGAAACAGGCCTTTTCGGCCCACCAAGTCCGTGCCGCCCAGCGATCCCCGCACATTAACACTATCCTACACCCACTAGGGACAATTTTTTAAAAACATTTACCCAGCCAATTAACCTACATACCTGTACGTCTTTGGAGTGTGGGAGGAAACCGAAGATCTCGGAGAAAACCCACGCAGGTCACCATCTCACAACTACAACAGCGAATAGTAAAAGAGAAAGGAAATGGGGTGCAGAAAAGTTCATGCGATAGGAGTAGAATTAGGCCATTCGGCCCATCATGTCTACTCCACCATTCAATCATGGCTGATCTATCTCTCCCTCCTAACCCCATTCTCCTGCCTTCTCCCCATAATCTGTACTAATCAAGTGTTACGACTACATAGAAAGTGATTATTAAGGTAGATTATTACTAAATAAATACCATTAATAAAGTCTTTAGAACTTTAAGTCTTTAGTGTGGGAACAGGCCCAGACCTCCAGACTCATGATTCCAACACCCTCCAGCCAACTTCCCATGTTAAAACATCTGACCTAAGTCACAATGAGTTTAGACTTTACACTTTACTTTAGAGATACAGTGCAGAAGCAGGTCCTTTGGCCCACTGAGTACACACCGACCAGCGAGCACCCCGTACACGAGCACTATCCTGCACACTAGGGACGATTTACAGAAGCCTGTTTACCTACAAGCCTGTATGTCTTTGGAATGTGGGAGGAAACCGGAGCACCCGGAGAAAACCCACGTGGTCACAGAGCGAATGTACAAACTCCGTACAGACAGCACCCGCGGTCAGGATCAAAGTCAAGTCAAGTCAAATTTATTTGTCACATACACATACACGATGTGCAGTGAAATGAAAGTGGCAATGCCTGCGGATTGTGCACAAAGAAGAATTACAGTTACAGCATATAAATAAAGTTAATAAGTTACTATAGTGTCGACAAAAATTTAGTCTCTGGGGTTATAAAAGTTGACAGTCCTGATGGCCTGTGGGAAGAAACTCCGCCTCATCCTCTCCGTTTTTACAGCGTGACAGCGGAGGCGTTTGCCTGATCGTAGCATCTGGAACAGTCAGTTACTGGGGTGGTAGGGGTCCCTCATGATCTTGCTTGCTCTGGATCTGCACCTCCTGATGTATAGGTCCTGCAGGGGGACGAGTGTAGTTCCCATGGTGCGTTCTGCCGAACGCACTACTCTGCAGGGCCATCCTGTCCTGGGCAGAGCTGTTCCCAACCAGACTGTAATGTTGCCGGACAGGATGCTCTCTACAGCCCCAGAGTAGAAGCAACGAAGGATCCTCAGAGACACTCTGAATTTCCTCAGTTGTCTAAGGTGGTAAAGGCGCTGCTTTGCCTTACCCACCAGTGCGGCGATGTGCATTGCCCATGTCAGATCCTCTGTGATGCGGACTCCCAAGTATTTTAAACTGCTCACCCTATCCACAGTAGACCCATTTATCTCCAGTGGCGTGTACGTCCTCGGATGTTGAGCCCTTCTGAAGTCCACAATCAGCTCCTTCGTTTTAGTGACATTCAAGAGGAGGCTATTGTCCTGACACCAGAGTGCCAGATCAGCCACCTCCTCCCGGTAGGACTTCTCATCGTTGTTGGAGATCCGGCCCACCACCACAGTGTCATCAGCAAACTTGATGATGGAGTTTGAGCTGAACCTGGCCCCACAGTCATGTGTGTACCGGGAGTACAGTAGGGGGCTAAGGACGCAGCCCTGGGGGGATCCTATGTTCAGGGTGAGGGAGCTGGATGTGTGTTCCCCCATCCTGACCACTTGGGGCCTGGCGGTGAGAAAGTCCAGGACCCAGGCACACAGAGGGGTGCTAAGCCCCAGTTCCAGCAGCTTCTCAACCAGTCTGCTGGGGACTATTGTGTTGAATGCTGAACTAAAGTCGATGAACAGCATCCTCACATGAGAGAGAGCGGGCAATGTGCGGTCTTGCCTCATTTCAGTGAGTGCTAGGCAAAGCATGAACACGCATTCTAATTGTGAGCAGAAATATGACTACCAGAGAAACTCCACAGGTCAGGCAGCATCTGTGGAAGGGCGGGCGGCACGATGGTGCAGTGGGAGAGTTGCTGTCTTGCGGCTCCTATCTAATTGTGAATTGCTTTTAAACGTGGTGACTGTAGATGGCAGCAACGAGTGGCTTTAAGTTGTGTTCGACCACAAGGGCAATGTTTCAATCAACGCACTCGCACACACACATGAGCTGCGAATAAAAAAAAAAAAAACAGGCTTTAAAATTATTCTTTGCAGGCAGCATGGATTTATTTGGCATGTTTGAACATGATTTCATTTCCCTTTACGTGGATTGCTTGAGCTAATCCATGAAACATTCACGGGGTGAGTACAGCACTGGTAGGGAAATTAAGTCTTGCTAACCTTTCCCATTAAAACAATCGCACATCAGATACATCACAGGTAAGGTAGAGAGTAAAATCCCCTCGATATGTCATCCCATCAAACACATCCAGGTCAGTTACAGCACAGGCTCGTTAAAGGAAAACTCCCACTAGATTGTCACATCTAAACCGTGGTGCAGCGGCAGAGTTGCTGCCTTACAGCGCCAGGGACCTGGGTCCGATCCTGACTACTCGTGCTGTGTTACGGATTAGTACCTTCTTCCCGTGACCGCGTGGGTTTTCTCCGGTTTGCTCCCACACTCCAAAGGCGTACAGGCCTGTAGGTTAATTGGCTTTGGTAAAATTGTAAGATTGTCTCTGGTGTGCAGGATAGTGTTCATGTACGGGGATCGATGGTCGGTGCGGACTCGGTGGACCAAAGGGTTTTTGCCAAATCGGCGGACCAAAGGGTATCTCTAAAGTCTAAATTCCTTTTCTTCCTTCCTGCGTTCCTCATACTGACACGCACAGCCCTCTACCCTGTTGGGGAATGAAGAACCAGAGGAGAGAGGTTTAAGGTGAGAGGGGAAAGATTTAATTGGAACAGCTTTTTCAGTGGGTGTTGGGTATATGGAGCAGGCTGTGTCAGAGGAGGTCGTTGAGGCAGGGACTATAACAACATTTCAAAGACATTTTAACAGGTACACGGATTGGAAAGGTTTAGAGGGATACTAGACCAAGTGGACCCGTTGGGCCCAAGCCTCTCTTGCATTGGTGCAGCATCCTCTCCCCCCCTCTTCCCCCCTCTCCCCCCTCTCCCCCTCCCTCCCCATCTCCCTCCCTCCCTCCCTCCTTCCCTCCCCCTCACCCTTCCACCCCCCTCCAACCGCTCACTCCTCCTCCTCCTCCCCTCACCCTTCCACCCCCCCTCCCTCCTCCCCTCACCCTTCCACCCACCCTCCTCCTCCCCTCCCCCTTCCCTACCCCCACTCCACCCCTCTTATCCTCCCCCTCCCTCCCTCCCTTCCCCCTCCCTCCCGAGGAAATAGAATTAAACTTTAAAATGTGAATAACTTTTAAAATATAACACCCATTTCAATGAAACTTCTTCCATTGGCACCAAAGGGACGACGGTGAGTAAGGTGGGCCTAAAATTGTCGTGCTGTCGTGGGCCTTTTTGGTTGTAGTTCAGGAACAAACAAACAAACAAGAGTTTTAATACATAGATGGACCTAACGCGGGCAGGTGGGACTGGCGTAGATCAGGCATCTTGGTTGGCATGGGCGAGTTGGGCCGAAGGGCCTGTTTCTGAGCTTTTTTTTAACTTTATGATACAACAGGAACACACTTCTACGGTTTAACACCAATCCACTTATTAAGTGGAGCCTGATGGAGACTGATATTGTACTTGCCACTTTATAATGTGCCCATAGGACTGGCAGACTATAGACAATAGACAATAGGTGCAGGAGGAGACCATTCGGCCCTTCGAGCCAGCACCGCCATTCAATGTGGTCATGGCTGATCATTCTCAATCAGTACCCCGTTCCTGCCTTCTCCCTGACTCCGCTATCCTTAAGAGCTCTATCTAGCTCTCTCTTGAATGCATTCAGAGAATTGGCCTCCACTGCCTTCTGAGGCAGAGAATTCCACAGATTTACAACTCTCTGACTGAAAAAGTTTTTCCTCTTCTAATTGCGTGCGGTGTTATTTGCATTGCATTACACCGAGATTTCGGAGTCCCTTGCCTCCCCTCTGCCTACATGAGCGCAGAAAGGGGGAGATAGAGGGGGCAGGACTGCTCAGCAGTGCATGTGGACAGAGCTTGGCTTCATTTCCACAATGACTGAGTCAGCCTGGAAGGTCAATGGGACAATTGATAGACATTTGGCACAATTACTTCAATACGAGCCATGCTTTTCTCTGAGCTCCAAATTCACCTTGGCTTCACCCACTGTGTCCTGGTTTCTCGCAAGATTATATTTTAACCAGAGTTATTTTTACAAGCAGCCAGCCCTACTATCTGTGAGGAGCTGGTGTACTGACCCACTGATGTGCAGCGCTGTGTAGCTGCAATAATACTTCTCTCAGTACTTCTCCCCCCCCCCTAATGTTCTTGGCCAGGCCCCCCAGCATTTATCCGTCATTTCTTAAAACATAGCTAGATCACTGTAGCCCATTGTCGGCCTCACTGTCGAGAAACATAGACAGAAGGTGCAGGAGTAGGCCATTCGGCCCTTCGAGCCGGCACTGCCATTCAATATGATCACGGCTGATCATCCGCAATCAGCACCCCGTTCCTGCCCTCTCCCCATATCCCTTGATTCCGGATTCGGGAGGAAATGTCAGGGCAGAGCAAGTATAAGAAAATAACTGCAGATGCTGGTACAAATCAAAGGTATTTATTCACAAAATGCTGGAGTAACTCAGCGGGTCAGGCAGCATCTCGGGAGAGAAGGAATGGGTGACGTTTCGGGTCGAGACCCTTCTTCAGACTGATGTCGGGGGGGCGGGACAAAGGAAGGATATAGGTGGAGACAGGAAGATAGAGGGAGATCTGGGAAGGGGGAGGGGAAGAGAGGGACAGAGGAACTATCTAAAGTTGGAGAAGTCGATGTTCATACCACTGGGCTGCAAGCTGCCCAGGCGAAATATGAGGTGCTGTTCCTCCAATTTCCGGTGGGCCTCACTATGGCACTGGAGGAGGCCCATGACAGAAAGGTCAGACTGGGAATGGGAGGGGGAGTTGAAGTGCTCAGCCACCGGGAGATCAGTTTGGTCAATGTGGAGCAAGTGGTACGGAGTGGATTTTATGAATGGATGAGGGACGATTGCCCCCCATATCCTGCATATGTGCCTATCTAAAAGCCCCTTAAACACCACAATAGTATCTGCCTCCACCCCTGGCAGCATATTCCACGCGCCCCCCTCGATGTGTAAAAAAACTTGCCCTGCATATAAACTCTGTCGCTCTCACGTTAAAGCTACGCCCTCTGAACCTTGACATTTCCAACCTTGGGTGAAGGTTCTGACTCATAATATTATATACTTCCTTCAACCTCTGACACTTGAAAGAAACCAATCCAAATTTGTCCAAACTCTCCTCATGGCGAATACCCAGGCAGCATTCTGGTAATAAAACGGAACCGGTTGATACCAAACAATGGACGCACATGGCTGGAGTAACTCAACGGGTCAGGGGCCATCTCTGGAGAACATGGATAGATGGAGTTTTGACCCATCCTCAGACCTTTATTCTGGTAAACCTCTTCAGTTGTACAGGGCCTTGGTGAGACCGCACCTGGAGTATTGTGTACAGTTTTGGTCTCCTAATCTGAGGAAAGACATTCTAGCCTTAGAGGGAGTACAGAGAAGGTTCACCAGATTGATCCCTGGGATGGCAGGACTTTCACATGAAGAAAGACTGGATAGACTAGGCTTATACTCACTGGAATTTAGAAGACTGAGGGGGGATCTTATAGAAACAAATAAAATTCTTAAGGGGTTGGAGAGGCTGGATGCGGGAAGATTGTTCCCGATGTTGGGGAAGTCCAGAACCAGGGGTCACAGCTTAAGGATAAGGGGGAAGTCTTTTAGGACCGAGATGAGAAAAATTTCTTTGCACAGAGAGTGGTGAGTCTGTGGAATTCTCTGCCACAGAAGGTAGTTGAGGCCAGTTCATTGGCTATATTTAAGATGGAGTTAGATGTGGCCCTTGTGGCTAAAGGGATCAGGGGATATGGGGAGAAGGCAGGTACAGGTTACTGAGCTGGATGATCAGCCATGATCATATTGAATGGCGGTGCTGGCTCGAAGGGCCGAATGGCCTACTCCTGCACCTATTTTCTATGTTTCTATGTTTCTGCATCCTCTCCAAAGCCCCCACAGTCTCGCTGTTGTGGGGTGAGCAGAGTTAGAGTTGCTGCTTTACAGCACCACAGACCCAGGTTCCATCCTAGCTGCGAGTGCAGTCTGTACGGAGTTTGTACGTTCCCCCTGTGACGCGTAGGTTTTCTCCGGTTTCTTCCCACATCCCAAAGACGTACAGGTTTGTAGGTTAATTGGCTTTGGTAAAAGAAAATTGTCCCTAGTGTGTAGGATAGCGTTTGTGGACGGGGTGATCAATGGTCGAGCCGAAGGGCCTGTTTCCACACTGTATCTCTAAAGTAAAGTCTAAATCTAAACCCGTTGTGACTTGGGTCAGAAGCTGGCTGAAGTGTATTGGAATTACGAGTCTGGAGCAAAAATAATCAGACGTGGGGCCAGGAATGTGGTATTACTGAGTAAAATAAGGGAAATTAATTATATCAATAGTCCATTTTATTTGTCACATACACATAAATGTGCAGTGAAATGAAAGGTTACCCACAGTCCAACAGTAAGAGCAATAAAAATAAGCAATAACACACACAATCACAAGCCAACACCAAACAAAAAGAAACATCCATCTCAGTGAGTCTCCTCCAGTCACCTCCTCACTGTGATGGAAGGCCAGAATGTCTTTTCTTTTCCCCCGCCGTCTTCTCCCGCGGTCAGGCTATTGAAGTTGCCACGTTCCAGGCCGCGCCGGACGGTGAAAGGTCCGCAGCGGGCCGACCCAAGCCCCGCGATCCGGGGCGGGCGAAGACGCCGCCGCTGCACGTCGTGGCTCCCGACATTGAAGCCCCCGCCGGGCAGAGAAAATGCCGCGGCCTATTGCAGGCCGTCAGGGGTTATGGGGAGAAGGCAGGAGAATGGGGTTAGGAGGGAGAGATAGAACAGCCGTGATTGAATGGCAGAGTGCACTTGATGGGCCAAATGGCCTAATTCTGCTCCTATCACTTAAGAACATGAAAATGTTCCAGTTGTGGGGAGGATGTAAAATAATTGGGTAAAGTTGTGGGAAATTTTTTAAAAAGCAAGGGGATTTGGGAAGTATTTTTATTCAGCAAGCTTCTAAGTTGCGGAGGGCAATGCCTCACAGGGTCGGGGTGGTGGCAGATTCAATACATTTCAGAAATAAATCATTATTTGTAGGACTGTGGGAAAGAACGGAGCGGTGGGACTAATTGGAGAGATCCTTCAAAGACCCAGCACATGGGTGACATCCCGAATGGCCTTTGTCTTGTTACTGAACGTTGCATGGAATTCGAAATGTATGCACGATTGGTGATCCACATACGTTTCTGGCAGATGCAGTTCCTTTAGATTCTGAACATGAAAACACATATATATCGTTTGGAAAAAAATTCGAGGCAGGTCTTTGGACCAACTTGGTGAGTATGTGCATTTGTTAATAGCAAATCAGCTGATATGGGCGACTGAGTTTACTGAAGCTAATCCCACCTTTAGTCTTTAGAGATACAGTGCGGAAACAGGCCCTTCGGCCCACTGAGTCAATAGACAATAGGTACAGGAGTAGGCCATTCGGCCCTTCGCGCCAGCACCGCCATTCACTGCGATCATGGCTGATCATCCACAATCAGTACCCCGATCCTGCCCTCTCCCCATACTCCTTGACTCCGCTATCTTTATGAGCTCTATCTAACTCTCTTGAAAGCATCCAGAAAATTGGCCTCCACTGCCTTCTGAGGCAGAGAATTCCACAGATTCACAACTCTCTGGGTGAAAAGGCTTTTCCTCATCTCCGTTCCAAATGGCCTACCCCTTATTCTTAAACTGTGGGCCCCTGGTTCTAGACTCCCCCCAACATCGGGAACATGTTTCCTGCCTCTAGCGTAACCAATCCCTTAATAATCTTATATGTTTCAATACGATCCTCTCTCATCCTTCTAAATTCCAGTGTATACAAGCCCAGTTGCTCCATTCTTTCAGCATACGACAGTCCCGCCATCCCGGGAATTAACCTCATGAACCTACACTGCACGCCCTCAATAGCAATAGCAGTCCGCGCTGACCAGCAAACATCCCGTATAGTAGCGTTATCCTACACAGTAGAGACGATTTACAATTCACGGAAGCCAATTGCCCTACAGACCTGCACGTCTTTGGAGGGTGGGAGGAAACTGGAGCACCCGGAGAGAACGTACAAACTCCGCACAGACAACGCCCGTAGTCAGAATCAAACCCGGGTCTCTGGCGCTGTAAGACAGCAACTCTACAGCTGCACCACCGTGTTGCCACTATCCTTACTCTCAAAGTGGCTCATTGAGTGCTTATTCAGTACTTAAATCTGATGAGGGGTTCCTGCCTTCAACACAAATAGAACAGTACAGCACAGAAAAAGGCCCCTTTGGCCCACAATGTTTGTGCCGAACATGATACCAAGTTAAACTAACCTCCCCTGCCTGCATGTGATCCATATCCCTCCACTCTCTGCATATCAATGTGCCTATCTGAAAACCTCCTGAACACCTTTTTGTCATGGGCCTCCTCCATTGTCATAGTGAGGCCCACCGCAAATTGGAGGAACAGCACCTCATATTTCGCTTGGGCAGCTTACATCCCACCGGTTTGAACGTTGACTCCTCTAACTTCAGCTAGCTCCTCTGTCCCTCTCTTCCCCCTCCCCCTTCCCAGTTCTCCCACTGTCTTCCTGTCTCCGACTACATCCTATCTTTGTCCCGCTCCCTCCCCTGACATCAGGGTCTCGACCCGAAACGTCACCCATTCCTTCTCTCCTGAGATGCTGCCTGACCCGCTGAGTTACCCCAGCTTTTTGTGTCTACCTTCGATTTGAAGTTCTTTCCTGCACATTTTGCCAGGCTCTGATCCCCAGGCCCGGCCCACTGACCTCCCCCCCCCCTTGCCCCGGCACCTGGCCTTGCTGAGACCTACCCTCTGAGCTCCAGCCCTGTTGTTCATTAGTCCCCATGTTGCCTTCCTACCACTAAAGAACAAAGGGCAGCAATGCTTCCAAAGCATCGTTACCATGGAAACAGCCATTACTAGTGTTGGTCCTCAGATATAAAACTAGTTCAGTAATGTTTCCCTCATGCAATTCTACTGCCTACAGCAGAGAGACATCAAGCCTGCATTTTGTGCACAAGTCTTAAGAATGACTCCACAACCCTCTGAGTTAATGATTCAGCTCAAAGACCCCTCGTCAGAAGGGTTTACTGAAAGATCTACGGCCTGAAATGTTATCTCTCATTCTCTACCCACAGGACTGGCCTGACCTGCTGAGTATTTCTAATATTTTCTATTTTATTTTAGATATCCAGCATCAGTAATCCTTTAAAAAAGATTCTTCCCCAATCTTCTGACTCGAAATGGAAAAGGCTGTAAACCATTGTAAAAGACATAGGCACATTCCAGCTAATAGCCAGTTGGCAAATAGGCTCCTTTACAAGCTTTGGAGGAGAAAAACATGCAGAATCGCAGGTCGATGCAGCTCACAAGGAGGCCATTCAGCTCATCATGCCCCTACTGGCCCTTTCAAAGACTTGTCATACTCTCCTGCTTTTGGGCAGCACGGTGGCTCAGCAGTAGAGTTGCTGCCTCACAGCTCCAGAGATCTTGGTTCGATCACGACTACAGGTGCTGTCTGAACTAGGGTTGCCAACCTCCTCACTCCCAAATACGGGACAAGGTGATGTCACCGCCCCGCATCCCACGTGACCTCACCCAGCCAGCGGCCACGTGCTCCCGCTCCACCAATGGCGGTGCCCGGGCCTCCGAACCTAGACTGTCCGGAGCTAAAATGTCGGAACCTAAACTGTCGGGACCTAAACTGTCGGGGCCTAAACTGTCGGGGCCTACAGTGTCCGGGCCTACAGTGTCCGGGCCTACAGTGTCCGGGCCTACAGTGTCAGGGCCTACAGTGTCCGGGCCTACAGTGTCCGGGCCTACAGTGTCGGGGCCTACAGTGTCCGGACCTACAGTGTTGGGGCCTACAGCGTCCGGGCCTGCAGTGCCCCCTGGGCCTAATAAGGGACAAGGGCGGTCCTGTACAGGACACAACAATTTAGTCCAAAATATGGGATGTCCCGGCTAATACGGGACAGTTGTCAACCCTAGTCTGAATGGAGTTTGCACGTCCACCGTGTGACCATGTGGGTTTTCTGTGGATGCGCTGGTTTCCTCTCACACTCCAAAGGCGTGCGGGTTTGTAGGATAATTAACCGGTAAAAATTGTTAAATTGTCCCTAGTGTGGGATAATGCTCGTGTATGGTGATCGCTGGTCAGTACGGTCTCACTAGGCCAGACTGTTTCAGCACTGTATCTCTAAAGTCTAAAGTCCTGAGAGGAATAGATCGGGCAGAGTCTTTTACCCAGAGTAGCGGAATCGAGGACCAGAGGACATAGGTTCAAGGTGAAGGGGAAAAGATTTATTAGGAATCCGAGGGGTAAATTTTTCCACACAGAGTGTGGTGGGTGTATGGAACAAGCTGCCAGAGGAGGTAGTTGAGGCTGGGACTATCCCATCGTTTAAGAAACAGTCGGACAGGTACATGGATAGGACAGGTTTGGAGGGTTATGGACCAAGCGCAGGCAAGTGGGACTAGTGTAGCTGGGACATTGTTGGCCGGTGTGGGCGAGTTGGGCCGATGGGCCTGTTTCCACACTGTATCACTCTTATGACTTCTACTGTTGTACATTGTCCTGTGAATATCACCCTTCATGTGGACAGCACAGTGGTGCAGTGGTGTAGTTGCAGCCTTGCAGTGCCAGAGACCCTTGCAGGTGCTGTCTGTGCGGAGTTTGTACTTACTCCCTGGGACAGCGTGAGTTTCCTCCAGATGCTCTGGTTTCCTTCTACGTACCAAAGATACTGTATGAGGGACTGTGGATGAATTTCCCCTCTCTAAATTGCCCCTAGTGTGTAAGATGTTGAATAACATAGAACTAGTGTGAACGGGCGACCATCGCATGGACTCGATGGGCTGAAGGGCCTGTTTCCATGCTGCGTCTTTCAATCCATTCAATCAATCGCTCGTATGTATCCCAGTCTGAGGACCACACTGAAGCAGAGGGGATCCAGATTCTATATTGTAAATAGACAATAGACAATAGGTGCCGGAGTAGGTCATTCGACCCTTCGAGCCAGCACCATCATTCAATGTGATCATGGCTGTTCATTCTCAATCAGTACCCCGTTCCTGCCTTCTCCCCATACCCCCTGACTCCGCTATCCTTAAGAGCTCTGTCTAGCTCTCTCTCTAATGCATTCAGAGAATTGGCCTCCACTGCCTTCTGAGGCAGTGAATTCCACAGATTTACAACTCTCTGACTGGAAACGTTTTTCCTCATCTCCGTTCTAAATGGCCTACCCCTTATTCTTAAACTGTGGCTTAAACCTTTAGACTTTAGAGATACATCACGGAAACAGGCCCTTTGGCCCACCGAGTCCATGCTGGCTACGATCACCCTGTAAAATAACACTATAATACACACTGGGGACAATTTTACAACTTACCTACAAACCTGCACGTCTTTGGAGTGTGGGAGGAAACCGGAGCACCCGGAGAAAGCCCACCCGGTCCCAGGGAGAACGTACAAACTCCGTACAGACAGCACCTGCAGTCAGGATCGAACCCAAGTCTCAGGCGCTGTGAGGCAGCAACTCTACCGCTACGCCGCTGTGCCAACCTAACCGAGCAGTAGCCACTGTTGCCACATCACTGGCAAATGTCACTGCCTAATGAAAGATGGCTTCTCCCTCCTGTTCTTACCAAAAGGGTGGATCTGCCTTGGTGCCGATTATCACCAGAAATACTTGTGTGTGGCTCAATTTGACCCACGCTCCACATGATGATAAATACATCCAACTGTTATCAAGTCAGTTGTTGGTGTGAGCTTCCTGTGTGAAAATTGGCTGCCACATCTCCTGCAGCACAACATCGGTTACACTTCAGAAAATTCTTGGCCGGCGGTGATCTGACTTGGCAGTGGCGGAGGTGCTGGATATGTGAAAGACTTGCTGTGAAGATATCACTTCCAGTCTCATTCCACATGGCAGAATCTTAAGTGCCCTCTTTCCTCAGATGAGTTCAGAGTTCTGTGTCGTGGATGAAGCCCAAGACCATCACGCAAACCAACCTCCCTTCCACCAACTCCATCCACACCTCACGCTGCCTCGGCAAGGCCACCAGCATAATAGACAATAGACAATATGTGCAGGAGGAGGCCATTCGGCCCTTCGAGCCAGCACCGCCATTCAATGTGATCATGGCTGATCATTCTCAATCAGTACCCCGTTCCTGCCTTCTCCCCATAGCCCCTGACTCCGCTATCCTTAAGAGCTCTATCTAGCTCTCTCTTGAATGCATTCCGAGAATTGGCCTCCACTGCCTTCTGAGGCAGAGAGTTCCACAGATTCACAACTCTCTGACTGAAAAAGTTTTTCTAAATGGCCTACCTCTTATTCTTAAACTGTGGCCCCTTGTTCTGGACTCCCCCAACATTGGGAACATGTTTCTTTCCTCTAACGTGTCCAACCCCTTAATAATCTTATACGTTTCGATAAGATCTTCTATCATCCTTCTAAATCAATGGCCAGTCTCACCCCAGTCACTCCCACTCCCTTCTCCCCTCTCCCATCACGCAAGAGGTACAGAAGTGTGGAAACGCACACCTCCAGATTCAGGGACAGTCTCTTCCCGGCTGTTATCAGGCAACTGGACCATCCACCCACCAACTAGGGAGCGGTCCTGACCTCCCATCTACCTCATTGGAGATCTTTGAACTATCTTTAATCGGACTTAATGGGACATAATCCTGCACAAAAAAAAGTTATATGCTTTATCCTTTATCTGTACACAGTGGAAGGGTTATCATATCATATCATATCATATATATACAGCCGGAAACAGGCCTTTTCGGCCCTCCAAGTCCGTGCCGCCCAGCGATCCCCGTACATTAACACTATCCTACACCCACTAGGGACATTTTTTACATTTACCCAGCCAATTAACCTACATACCTGTAAGTCTTTGGAGTGTGGGAGGAAACCGAAGATCTCGGAGAAAACCCACGCAGGTCACGGGGAGAACGTACAAACTCCTTACAGTGCAGCACCCGTAGTCAGGATCGAACCTGAGTCTCCGGCGCTGCATTCGCTGTAAAGCAGCAACTCTACCGCTGCGCTACCATGCCGCCATGATTGTATTCATGCATAGTCTTTTTGTTGGCTGGATAGCAGACAACAGAAAAGCCTTTCACTGTACCTCAACAATGAACTAATGTAAACTGCAGGCAGTCAAAGCTACAAAAACCTTCAGGCCTCCTCCTCTTCCCCACGTTCTGCATGACTCGGTTCTAGTCACGAAGATGCCAACACATCTTCTGGCTCTGACTCCAGTTGGAACATAGACCATGGAGCGGTACAGCACAGGAAAAGGCCCTTCGGCCCACAATGTTTGTGCCGAACATGATGCCAAGTTAAATTGATCTCATCTGCCTGCACGTGCTCCATATCCCTCTATTCCCTGCGTTTCCATGTGCCTGTCTAAAAGCCTCTTAAATGCCACGATCATATCTGCCTCCTTTACCAGTGTGTTCCAACAAACTTGCCCTGCACATCCCCAGTAAACTTAACCCCCCTCTCACCAACGGGGCAGTGCAGCGGTAGAGTTGCTGCCTTACAGTGCTTGCATCGCCTGAGCCCGGAGACCCGGGTTCGATCCTGACTACGGGCGCTGTCTGTACGGAGTTTGTACGTTCTCCCCGTGACCGCGTGGGTTTTCTCCGAGATCTTCGGTTTCCTCCCACACTCCAAAGACGTACAGGTTTGTAGGTTAATTGGCTGGGCAAATGTAAAAAGTGTCCCCAGTGTGTATGTCGGATGGTGTTAATGTGCGGGGATCGCTGGTCGGCGCGGACCCGGTGGGCCGAAGGGCCTGTTTCTGTGCTGTATCTCTAAACTGAACTAAGCTTATGACTTCTCCAACTTTAGATAGTTCCTCTGTCCCTCTCTTCCCCTCCACCTTCCCAGATCTCCCTCTATCTTCCTGTCTCCACTTATATCCTTCCGTTGTCCCGCCCTCCCCTGACATCAGTCTGAAGAAGGGTCTCGACCCGAAACGTCACCCATTCCTTCTCTCCTGAGATGCTGCCTGACCTGCTGAGTTACTCCAGCATTTTGTGAATAAATACCTTCGACTTGTACCAGCATCTGCAGTTATTTTCTTATTCTTAAACTTATAGCTATGTCCTCTAGCGTTGGACATCACCACCCTGGGGGAAAAGGTTCTGACTGTCTACCCTATCTATGCCTCTCATGATGTTATATCAATCGTTTCCCCTCAACCCCCCCCCAACTTGCCAGTGAAAACAATCCAAGTCTATCCAACCTCTCTCTGCAGCTGAAACCCTCTAATCCGGGCATCATTCTGGTAAACCTCCTCTCCACCCTCTCCAAAGCTCCTACATCGTTCCTGTAATGGGCCGACCAGAACCGCACACAATAATTGCACATGTGGCCTGACCAACGTCCCATAGGGCCGCATCATGGCTTCCTGTTGCTCTCAATCACCTCACAGTTACATTCACGTACAGCCCCTCTAGTAACTATCAGGTACCACTCAACACTAGGGGCCACCCTTTCTCTCTGCTAAGTTAAACATTTAAACTGGGAGCAATTAGTGGCTCTGTCATTCGTTCTCAGTTTGGAAATACAGCATGGAAACAGGCCCTTCGGCCCACTGAGTCCGTGCAGCCCCTGATCACTCGTGCACTCGTTCTATCCTACACTCTAGGGACAATTCACAGAACAACCTAATAACCTACAAACCCGCACGTCTTGGGAGTTAAATCTTTCTCCTCTCATGAATGTCATGTCACAATACTCTGAATACGGTCTGACTAGCGCCTTATGAAGCCTCGGCATTACATCCCTGCTTTTATATTCTAGTCTTTAGTTTAGTTTAGAGATACAGCGTGGAACTAGGCCCTTCGGCCCACCGAGTCCGTGCCGACCAGCGATCCCCTGCACACTAACACAATCCTGCACACTCTCGGGACAATTTACAATTTTACCAAGCCAGATAATCTCCAAATCTGTACCTATTTGGAGCGTGGGAGGAAACCGGAGCACCCGGAGAAAACCCACGCAGGTCACGGAGAGAACGTGCAAACTCCGAACAGACAGCATCCGTGGTCAGGATCGAATTCGGGTCCCTGGCGCCGTGAGGCCGCAACTCTACCGCTGCGCCACCTCTCGAAAATAGCCCTCTCAAAATAAATTCTAGGACTCTATAAGAGTTGGACATTTTCCCACTGTCTCCTGGACAATATTAATCTCTCAGCGTATAAAACTGATTATTTGGTCTCTATCACATTGCCGTGGTGCAATGTATTAATCGGCTGCCATATTTGCTGAATTACAACAGTGGCTACACATCAACAGTGTCTCGTTATCGTGAGGAACTCTTAGACACGTCGAGTTTGAGAAGGTGCTTTTGGAACCCCAGGCACGTTTTTCTACAACGCAGAATGTCGTATTTGGCTTGATCATTGCTCCTGTGACTGCTTTTTGATATTTCACCCTGTTAAAAAATGTTGTGCTGATACAGTGTAGGATGGAACCTGCCGGCCCTGGCTTGCACCGAAGATAGACACAAAATGCTGGAGCTACTCAGCGGGTCAGGCAGCATCTCTGGAGAAAAGGAACAGGTGATGTTTTGGGACAAGACCCTTCTTCAGACTGAGAGTCAGGTGAGGGGGAAACGAGAGATATAAAAAGGTACAAATGAATGAAAGATACGCAAAAAGACAAATGCCGCAATATCCATCATCTTTACTAAACCTGTGTCCAAGACACCTCACACGCCCTTCGTCTCTTCAATGACTTCCGTTTTCTAGGCCCCCACTCCTTCACCTTTACTATTCACTGTTTTTTTGCAAAAGGACAACTACAGGTTGTTTTAATAAAACACCTTGGTCAAAGTCGCCCGCACTTTAAGGCCGGCACGGTGGCGTCGCGGTAGATCTACTGCCAAACATCGTCCGAGACCCGTGTTCGATCCCGACTACGGGCGCTGTCTGTACGGAGTTTGTACGTTCTCCCCGTGACCTGCGTGGATTTCCTCCGAGATCCTCGGATTCCTCCCACACTCCAGAGACGTGCAGGTTTAGACAATAGACGATAGGTGCAGGAGTAGGCCATTCGGCCCTTCGAACCAGCACCGCCATTCAATGTGATCATGGCTAATACGGGCGGCACGGTGGCGCAGCGGTAGAGTTGCTGCCTTGCAGCGAATGCAGCGCCGGAGACTCAGGTTCGATCCTGACTACGGGCGCCGTCTGTACGGAGTTTGTACGTTCTCCCCGTGACCTGCGTGGGTTTTCTCCGAAATCTTCGGTTTCCTCCCACACACCCACAAGACGCACAGGTACGTAGGTTAATTGACTGGGCAAAATTTAAAAATTGCCCCTAGTGTAGGATAGTGTTAATGTGCGGGGATCGCTGGGCGGCGCGGACTCGGTGGGCCGAAGGGCCTGTTTCCACGCTGTATCTCTAAATCATTCTCAATCAGTACCCCGTTCCTGCCTTCTCCCCATACCCTCTGACTCTGCTATCCTTAAGAGCTTTATCTAGTTCTCTCTTGAATGCATTCAGAGAATTGGCCTCCACTGCCTTCTGAGGCAGAGAATTCCACAGATTTACAACTCTCTGACTGAAAACGTTTTTCCTCATCTCCGTTCTCAATGGCCTATCCCTTATTCTTAAACTGTGTGGCCCCTGGTTCTGGACTCCCCCAACATTGGGAACATGTTTCCTGCCTCTAACGTGTCCAACCCCTTAATAATCTTATACGTTTCGATAAGATCCCCTCTTATCCTTCTAAATTCCAGCGTATACAAGCCTAGTCGCTCCAGTCTTTCAACATACGACAGTCCCGCCATTCCGGGAATGCTTCCCCAGTGAATGTTGGGGGTGTGAAGGATATCAGCCACATTTGAGAGCATTCAGCAGATCCCTTATGAATGCACGGTGGCCGTCTTGTGCCAGAGAGAGACAAGCTCTCAGAATGATTCCCAACAGGAAAAAATTGACACACGCGAACAGCTTTTTTCCACAAAAAAAAACCCATTAACGAATCAGAAAAGAAACAGGGAGTCGGGTTGTAAATAAACTCAGGGTTTCGAGCTCTCTGGTATGTCACATATCAAAGCTCAGCACAGCACAGCATCTGGTATGCAGCAGGGAACCCATGTCCCTGGCTCAACGTTAAACAGCAGTCTCATGTATAAAGCAATAGGCATTGCGCCTATCTTTATCAGTGGTAAACTCACACCCTCAGCTGTAGGGTCCAGCCATGCGGTGGCACGTCATGGGGAGGGTTTGGACAACGGGTAGCTTGGCACCCTAGGGGGGTCACCCTAGTGACCACTCTGCTTCTAGCAACATAGAAACATAAATAGAAGGTATCACAAAACTGCTGGAGTAACTCAGCGGGTCAGGCAGCATCTGGGAGAGAGGCAATGGGTGACGTTTCGGGTCGAGACTCTTCTTCAGACTGATGTCGGGGGGGGGGCGGAACAAAGAAAAGATATAGGTGGAGACAGGAAGACAGTGGGAGAACTGGGAAGGAGGAGGGGAAGAGAGGGACAGAGGAACTATCTAATGTTGGAGAAGTCGATGTTCGTACCGCTGGGCTGTAAGCTGCCCAAGCGAAATATGAGGTGCTGTTCCTCCAATTGCCGGTGGGCCTCACTATGGCACTGGAGGAGGCATGTGATACCTTCGATTTGTACCAGCATCTGCAGTTATTTTCCTAGAAACATAAATAGGTGCAGGAGTAGGCCCTTCGGCCCTTCGAGCCAGCACCGCCATTCAATGTGATCATGGCTGATCATCTAAAATCAGTACCCCGTTCCTGCTTTTCCCCCCATATTCCTAGATTCCGTTAACTCTCTCTTGAAAACATCCAGTGAATTGGCCTCCACTGCCTTCTGTGGCGGAGAATTCCACAGAGTCACAACTTTCTGGGTGAAGATTTTTTTCCTCAACTCAGTCCTAAATGGCCTACCCCTTATTCTTAAACTGTGACCCCTGGTTCTGGACTCCCCCCAACATCGGGAACATTTTCTCCTGCATCTAGCCTATCCAATACTTTTGAGAATTTTAATATGTTTCTTTTGGATCCCCTCCCATCCTTCTAAATTCCAGTGAATACAAGTGCCGGTCACTAGGCTCAGATAGAAACATAGACACAGAAACATAGAAAGTAGGTGCAGGAGGAGGCCACTTGGCCCTTCGAGCCAGCACCGCCTTTTCGTTATGATCATGGCCTGTTTCCGCGCTGTTTATCTCTAAACTCTAAACTCTAACCTGTACAACACAGGACCTATGTTAAAAAACAGGGTCTTTCTAAGACATGGAGCTATGTAGCAGGCATGTCATCATTTCAGGGTGTTGGAGCTCATCTATGTGTGGGTGAGTCACGACATTGCAGCCCAGACATGAAACATCTCTCTAATGCATGGTGCCACTAATGGATCTTGCAACATCATTTGAACCAGAAATCCTTGAACAACTACAATAGAGAGAGACTGGAGCAGAGTTTGAGTAGGCTGAATTTCTGTATCATTTTATTTTTTCTTTCGACGGGCATATTGCCGAACTACTTAGCAACCATGGCCTTTTGATCTCGTTGCGTTTTAAAGAAAAGGGTTCTTGAATTTGTCCAGAGTCGCCCTGATATTTTCTTAAAGGGACACTACACCAGGTGGCAAATCCTCTCATTATTTCACACAGAGGCTGGTGGGTGTGTGGAGCAAGCTGCCAGGGGAGGTAGTTGAGGTTGGGACTATCCCAACGTTTAAGAAACAGTTAGACAGGTACATGGATAGGACAGGTTTGGAGGGATATGGGCCACGCGCAGGCAGGTGGGAGTGGTGTGGCTAGATTTCTCTAACGTCAAGTAACCCCTACAATCCCTCTCTCTCCATCCCTCCCCCACCCACGTCACACCAGGTTCCCGTTCTCACCGAACAAACAGCTGACTCTCAGTCAGAAGAAGGGTCTCGACCCGAAAGGTCACCTGTTCCTTTTCTCCAGAGATGCTGCCTGACCCGCTGAGCTATCTTCAGCATTTTGTGTCTATCTTCGATTTAAACGAGCACCTGCAGTTCCTTCCTACGCATGTAGCTGGGACATGTTGGCCGGTGTGGTCAAGTTGGGCCGAAGGGCCTGTTTCCACGCTGTGTCACTCCATGACTCTATGACCAGCCAAGTATGGATGTTTCTCTGGTTCTCCATTTGGACGAGCCTGCTGAGATTTTACAGTCCCTTGTTTTTTGGTAAATCTGTACAGTGATATTAATATTGCCTTGAATAGATGCCCCCCACCCTCGTCTAGTCTGCTACTGAAACCTTCACCCTCCCCTCTGTTATCTATAGACGACTATTCCAACATTTGGTAGGAAAAAGGAACTGCAGATGTCGGTTTTCCAAAAAGAAAAGACACAATGTGCTGGAGTAACTCAGCTCTGGAGAATGTGGATAGGTGATATTTTGGGTCGGGGCCCTTCATCAGCGCGGACTCGGTGGGCCAAAGCGCATGTTTCCGCACTGTGTCTCCAACACTAAAATCCAAAATAAAATTGAATTCCACTAATTCAAGGTTCAATGGTACAATGGTGCTTTTATTGTATTATTTATTCTTTGTCTCCTAATCTGAGGAAAGACATTCTTGCCATAGAGGGAGTACAGAGAAGGTTCACCAGATTGATCAATGGGATGGCAGGACTTTCATATGAAGAAAGACTGGATAGACTCGGCTTGTACTCGCTGGAATTTAGAAGATCGAGGGGGGATCTTATAGAAACTTACAAAATTCTTAAGGGGTTGGAGAGGCTAGATGCGGGAAGATTGTTCCCGATTTTGGTGAAGTCCAGAACAAGGCGTTACAGTTTAAGGATAAGGGGGAAGTCTTTTAGGACCGAGATGAGAAAGTTTTTTTTCACACAGAGTGGTGAATCTGTGGAATTCTCTGCCACAGAAGGTAGTTGAGGCCAGTTCATTGGCTATATTTAAGAGGGAGTTAGATGTGGCCCTTGTGGCTAAAGGGATCAGGGGGTACGGAGAGAAGGCAGGTACGGGATACTGAGTTGGATGATCAGCCATGATCATATTGAATGGCGGTGTAGGCTCGAAGGGCCGAATGGCCTACTCCTGCACCTATTTTCTATGTTTCTATGTCTATGTGCCAAATGCAGTGAAATTATTATCATACAAACAGTCCAGTACTGCAGTACCTAAACACATCACCGATTAACAAACTGAACACAAATAGTCTACTGAGCCTGCATGGAACCAGCGCCAGGCTTTGACGCCATTTTCAAAGTCCAGTTGTTATGAGCGGTGCCCTATCCAGGCGAGCCCCAGGCTGCTGCAGGGCCTCCAGCTGTCGCCATCCGTGGCTGTATGGATCGACCAGTAGGGTTGCCAACTGTCCCGTATCAGCCGGGACATCCCGTATATTGGGCTAAATTTGTTTGTCCCGTACGCCCTTGTTGCATATTAGGCCTGGGGGGGAAGCGCTTTAGGCCCGGATGCTGTAGGCCCGGACACTGTAGGCCCGAGGGCCGTTGTAGGCCCGGACACTGTAGGCCCAGATGCTGTAGGCCCGGACACTGTAGGCCCGGACACTGTAGGCCCGGACACTGTAGGCCCGGGGGCCATTGTAGACCCGGACACTGTAGGCCCGGACACTGTAGGCCTGGATGCTGTAGGCCCGGACACTGTAGGCCCGGGGGCCGTTGTAGGCCTGAACACTGTAGGCCCGGATACTGTAGGCCCGGGGGCCGTTGTAGGCCCGGACAATGTAGGCTAACGGAGTGTGTTCGGGGAGCGTGGCCATGTGGGTTCACCTAACGGAGGTTGCGTAGCAACCCGCCTCCCGGCCCAGGCGGCCGCCATTGGTGTAGCGGGAGCACGTGGCCGCTGGCTGGGTGAGGTCACCTGGGTGTGGCCACTGGCTGGGGCTCGGGCGGTGACCGCACCTTTTGTCCCTTATTTGGGAGTTAGAAAGTTGGCAACCCTATTGACCAGCGAACAGGCGTCCTTCTCCTTGCCCGTCCACCTTTGTTCCCCTCCCACAGCCGACCAGATCCTGGTTCCCTCTCCTTCCCTCTCCTTCCCTCTCCTACCGAAGTGCATCCTTTGAGCGTGGAAAGCACCACCTGTGCCGTGGTAACCGCCTCACAAAAATCTTTAGACTTTAGAGACACAGCGCAGAAACAGGCCCCTTTCCCACCGAGGCCGCGCCCATCAGCAATCGTCCCGTACACGAGCACTATCCTAGGGTCAATTTTACTATTTTTTACCAAAACCAATTAACCTTCAAACCTGCACGTCTTTGGAGTGTGTGAGCAAACCGGAGCACCCGGAGAAAACCCACGCGGTCACGGGGAGAACGTAAAACTCCTTGTAGGCAGCTCCCGTGATCAGGATCGAACCCGGGTCTCTGGCGCTGTGAGGCAGCAACTCTACCGCTGCGCCACCGTGCCACCCTAATCCTTTAACCCCTGTGGAAATTCTCAGGCCAAAGCCTCATGATTGGGCGAACGGGGTTGTCAGGGGCGATGGGGAGAACGCAGGAGAATGGGGTTAGGAGGGAGGGATAGATCAGCCATGATTGAATGGCGGAGTAGACTTGATGGGCCGAGTGGCCCAATGCTGCTCCTATCACTTACGAACATGAATTCGAGGGCGGGGTTACAGAAGGGGATGGATGCATCTTCTTCACCTCATGGGCGTCACGGTGGCACAGCGGTAGAGTTGCTGCCTTACAGCGAATGCAGCGCCGGAGACCCGGGTTCCATCCCGACTACGGGTGCTTTTCTGTACACAGTTTGTACGTTCTCCCCGTGACCTGCGTGGGGTTTTTTTCCCCGAGACCTTCGGTTTCCTCCCACACTCCAAAGATGTGCAGGTATGTAGGTTAATTGGCTTTGTTTTAAGCGTAAATTGTCCCTAGTGTGTGTGTGTGTGTGTGTGTGTGTGTGTGTAGGATAGTATTAGTGTGCGGGGATCGCCAGCCGAGTTGGGCCGAAGGGCTTGTATCTCTAAACTAAACCTACCAAATAGATCTGATTTGCAACCAGGAGCTCATGTTTGGCAGTCAGAAAGAAGGACTGCAATGCATCTTTAAGCAAAGTGAGCTGCTTTTATGAATCCATTTAACATTGCCCTAAATCACATCTCCCCCCCCCCATATTCCTTGAAGATTCAAGCAATTGGTAGATGTGTCGGGGGATTGGCGACTTTAATGCTGGATCCTCTCTCTGTGATCCCTGCTTCAGTGCAGTGTTGGTCTCCCAGAGGGACTCTTCCTCGGAGATTAAATCGCCGATATTGAAACACAGGCTGACAGAATCAATATCGAAACATCTTTCAGCATTTGAGAGATACAGAATTAATCTTTGATGCCTTTGGTGAGAAACGAGACCTTGGGAGATGGAGGCGTGCTCTCTGCGATCTGTCAATGGGTACAAAGCCTTGCCTTCCCCACTTCAGCAGTGGACGCCATTAACCCTTCAGTGTTCCTGCTGCTGCTGCTGGCAGCGTGGATGAAGGAAGCTGGAATCTAACTGAACCGTGGATGGAACGATCGACATCCTAGACGGCAAGGCCTTCAGACGAGACGGGCAACGATCAGAGTTTTGAGATGGAGACGAGCCCTTCGGCCCGCCGAGTTCATACTAACCACTGCGTCTATGTTACCCCACTTTCACATCCTACACACCAGGGGCAATTTAGACTTTAGACTGTCAAGATACAGCACGGGACTAGGTCCGCCGGCCCACCAAGCCCACGCTGACCAGCGATCACCCCGAGGGTTGAGAACTATCTCACTCCCAAATACGGGACAAGGTGACGTCACCGCCCCGCGCCCCACGTGACCTCACCCAGCCAGCGGCCACGTGCTCTTGCTCCACCAATGGCGGCCGCCCAGGCCCGGGAGGCGGGTTGCTACGCAAGCTCCGTTAGGTGAACACACTCCGTTTGCCTGCACTGTCCGGGCCTACAGTGGCCCCTGGGCCTGCACTGTCCCGGCCTACAGTGGCCCCCCAGGCCTACACTTTCCGGGCCTACAGTGTCCCCCGGGCCTACACTTTCCGGGCCTACAGTGGCCCCCGGGCCTACACTGTCCCGGCCTACAATGGCCCCCGGGCCTACACTGTCTGGGCCTGCAGTGGCCCCCGGGCCTGCACTGTCCCGGCCTACAGTGGCCCCCGGGCCTACACTGTCTGGGCCTGCAGTGGCCCCCGGGCCTGCACTGTCCCGGCCTACAATGGCCCCCGGGCCTACACTTTCCGGGCCTACAGTGGCCCCCGGGCCTACACTTTCCGGGCCTACAGTGGCCCCCGGGCCTACACTGTCCCAGCCGACAGCAGCCCACGGGCCTACTACGGGACAAGGGCGGTCCCGTACGGGACAAACCAATTTAGCCCAAAATACGGGACGTCCCGGCTAATACGGGACAGTGGGCAACCTTACTCCCCTCCCCTCCCCTCCCTCGCCCCAAGCCGGGTCCTCCGTTGTTCTACCCCCTTCACGGTGGTTCCCCTCATCGACAGTCGGCCGCGGGACGGCCCGCGAGGCTTAACCGCGCGGGGGACGGACGAAAGCAAGAATACCGCTGATCCCGTGGCATCGTGCAAAGAAAACGTTTTGTTTCCGAGTGCTTCGGTGAACCGCACGCCGGCTGTGGGCGGCTGGAGGTTATTAGCAGCTGGAGGCTGCAAACGCTGGGTGGATATCTGACAGGGAGCACACAGTGTGTGTCTGAGCGAGCGATCGCAGAGCCCAGCGCCAGGGCCCGTGTTAATCCAACTGCACAACATCCACTGATTGCATCATTGGCTTAATCCACAAATCCCCATGTTGCAGGTCGACGCGGCCAACTGCAATTACAGCGCCCCACACCCTCAGTCTCACATGTAGACTCACACACACACACACACACGCACACACACACGCACACACACACGCACACACACACGCACAGACACACGCACAGACGCACGCACGCACGCACGCACGCACGCACGCACGCACACACACCCTCCCTCCCTCCTCCCTCCCTTCCTCCCTCCCTCACCCTCCCCCTCCCTCCCTCCCTCCCTCCCTCCCTCCCTCCCTCCCTCCCTCCCTCCCTCCCTCCCTCCCTCCCTCCCTCCCTCCCTCCCTCCCTCCCTCCCTCCCTCCCTCCCTCCCTCCCTCCCTCCCTCCCTCCCTCCCTCCCTCCCTCTCTCCCTCCCTCCCTCCCTCCCTCCCTCCCTCCCTCCCTCCCTCCCTCCCCCCCTCCCTCCCTCCCTCCCTCCCTCCCTCCCTCCTCCCTCCCTCCCTCCCCTCCCTCTCCCTCCCTCTCCCTCTCCCTCTCCCTCTCCCTCTCCCTCTCCCTCTCCTTCTCCCTCCCTCTCGCTCTCCTTATCTCTCTCCCTCCCTCTCCCCCCTCTCTGTCTCTCTCCCTCTCTTCCTCTCTCTCCATATCTCTCTCTCTCCCCCTCCCTCTCCCTCTCCCTCTCTCTGTTTCTCTCTCTCTCTCTCTGTTTCTCCCTCTCCCTCTCACTCTTTCTCTCCCTCTCTCTCTGTCCCTCCCTCCCTTCACCTCCCCCTCTCTCACTCTCCCTCTCCCTCTCTCTCCCTCTCTCTCCCTCCCTCTCTCTCCACACTCTCTTTCTCTCTCCCTCTCTCTCTCTCTCTCGTGAACGCACCCACGTACAAAATCAAACTGGTACAAAATCTCACATACACAGGCAGAATCACGCACACACATACACATCACACACACATCACACACACATCACACACACATCACACACACATCACACACACATCACACACACATCACACACACATCACACACACATCACACACACATGCAGAATCACATACGTGCAAACTCTCACATACAAAATCAAACTTGTACAAAACCGTACATACACATGCCGAATCACACATGATCAGAATGACACGCACACGCAGTGACACACACACACACTGAGAATCTCTCTCTTCCCTTTCATGCACTGAATCGCACACGCACGCACACGCACACACACACGCACGCACACGCACGTACACGCGTGCACATCACACTATGGGTTTATAGGGAACCTGAGGGGCAACTTATTCTCACGAAGGCTGTGGGAAAATGGAACAGGCTGTCAGAGGAGGTAGTTAGGGCAGGTACAATAGCCACATCTAAGGCACCTGGACAGGTACAATGTTCGGAAAGGGTTAGAGGGATGTGAATCGGGGTTGCCAACTATCTCACTCCCAAATAA